>NW_007726857.1:492915-517359 GCF_000696425.1 Galeopterus variegatus
CATGGAGACAGAGGGGAGGAGGCGAGAAAAGCAGTGCCAAATATATATATATATATATATATATATATATATATATATATATATATATATTTCTTGGCCAATATTCTTATTGGTTTGTCTGTTTGCCAATTTTACACAGAAAAAAAAAGATATCTGAGTTCCAAATTGTTTAATGTTGAGATTAATTCAAATTTACTCATCTGTATACCCGGAGAAATCTACACTCATGTGTTATTCTTAACCTTCTGAAATAATAAACTCTAACTCTGCAGACATGTGCAAATACATAATTAATAAGCAAGATACAATATATTGTATGTACTATTTTGGACTATACCCTAAAGCCTATTTTAAAACCTTTATTAGGTTTCATAAAGTCACTTATAAGTAATAACATGCCTGATTAATTTTCATGGCTATTAATGTTTAATAGATTAGCTCATAAAATTAAGGAAATAAACATAGTTCATGGGGGAAATACCCAAAATATTTATTTTTAAAGTATTTCAAACTTTAAATCATATTATTTAGTTCAATTTCTCTGTATGTCTTTGAGTGTTTTAGAATTTTTCCTCCTGAATTTCCTTTCCCGTATTTATGTGTACAATCCTGATTATGCAACCCAGCTTCACCTGATATTGTTATGTCTTAATCCTTTCCCTTGGGCATGCCCTTTGTTATTTTCAAATGTGTAACATCGTGATAACAAATATATTAAACTAGGACTTTCCAGCTTCTCTGAATTTTAAAAATGGCCTGTGAGCAATTATTTTTTTAATGTACAGAATAAAATGGGCATAAGTTATCCATGGTTACATTAGCTGCCTTTAATAAGACCCCCCCCTTCAAGAAATTGAAATGGAACAGATATATACTAGGTACCAAAGGTGTGTCATATGTAGGGTGATATGCATTTTTGCTGAATAGAGTATATTCAGAGTCCTATTCTAACTAGGATGTGTGTATGAAGTCTAGCTACAAAAATTAACTATTTTTTTATGAACATTTTATGTTAAAATAAAGGAAGTGATACATATACATATTATAGAAGGAACTGATTTCATTTTTAATGCAAGGGAATCTGTGATACAAACATTTAAGATATAGTTTTATTGGAACTCTAACCTAGTACCTTTCTTCTAGTCAAGTGTCACATTCCTGTAACCCATTCTTAATTTTAAACTTATGTGACTAATGCATTGTTTCTTTATCTCTAATGGAGCCTACTTCCAAGGATTGCCCACTGGTATGACAGCAAACTACAGTTTAGAAGATGTGTAATTTCAAATTTAGACATGATAGGTCACATTCTTATATCGGGACTGATCTTTGAAGGGTGTGATGGACAGGAAAAAATTTATCTCCAGGCTTGAGAAAATACAATTTAGTGTTTCAGTAGTATAAATGATGTGGCAGATTAAAAGAATAAACTTAGCCTAAGAATTGTCAAAAATTCTCAAAAAATAATTTCATGGACATTATAATGAGATGGTCAAGCAATGAGAGAATATCATATTTTTGTTTGATTTTTAGTAAGAATATAGACAAACATTCAAATGTTCAGTTGATTCTTCTATCATATGATCTTGTCAGTAGAAAGATAAAAGAAAAATGGCTTTAAGTACGGGGAAACAGAAAATTACATAAATGCATTGAACGAGAAAATCTTTTATTTCTTTTAGATTAGATAGAAATTGATTTCCTGGAGGTCAAACTATAAATACTAAAAAAGATAGTGAGGTGAAGAATGTTGGTATATAATCAGTGTTAGCAATTTGATTAAAAACTGACAATTACATATGAAAATGTTTTAATATTCCTAGACATAGGGAAAATATCTGCCCCCCTCCCCAAGTCCATTGTCAGTGTATGCAGGACTATTCTGTGTTCAGCAGATGTTAGATGCTCTTGTAGATAAACCTCGGAATTTCAGTGACTTTACAAAGTTTATTTCTTGTCCATATAAGTGTTCAGAGTCGGTGCTTTAACAGGTGATTTTCTTTTATATGGAAGTTGTGATTCCCATAATACCTAGGGCCCAGGAGTCCCCTGCATCCAGCCAGCAGGGCAGAATAAAGAGATGGATGAACTGCAGAGGAACCCTAACAGCTTCTCAAAAACCCTGGCCTGGAAAGGTTGCCATCACTTCCAATCACAATCCACTACCAAGAACTAGTCACATGGCTATACCTGATTGAGGGTGTTCTGATGGTCTGTATAGTTTCCAGTGGGCTGCCATTTCCCACATTCAGGAATAAAGAACATAGATTTTTGTTGAAAAACTAGCTGCCTCTACCATAGTACCTATGGTGAATTAAATTTGATAGTGAAAGTTCATTCAAAACATGAGTATTAAAAAAGCTATCACAGTGGCACTGCTGGAGAAGCAAGCTAGTCCCCGAGAATGGAGATTTAAGTGAAAAATATCTTTGGTGAATACTTTTTAAATTTTGAATTAATACCATCTGAATGAATTGTTTAAAAGCACTTGTATTTTTTAATCTGTGAGTATAAATTTAGTAGAAAGCAATCTTAGTAATCAGTAACTTATTTGCCTTAGTGTTTTAGAGCAAATCATACACATATCCTATTCTCTTAGCATGGTAAATATGGAAATTTGGTCATTTAAAGAAATAAAGTTGAACATACATGTAAAGCTACACAACTACGCCAATTGTTGGATTACTGCAATTCATAATTAGGCCAAAATGTTTCATGATTTTAATTACACTAAGTTTTCCATTTGTATTGTCTGGGCTAGGGTTAGGGCTCACAACCCCTTCAAACCTGTTGTACAGACTGGATCACCAGACCCCTCACATGCCAGCCTGGGTCACCGGACCCTTCACACGCAGGTCCATGCTGGGTAATGGTACAATCGCGGGAGCCGTTGGCAGACGACATGAGCTCAGTCCTCAGCAACCGGCAGCAGCAGCTTACAGGTTTGGCGGTGGCCTCTTGAAGGGTCCTGGGGGTGGGAGGCACTGTGGATCAGAGCCACTCGTCCTTTATACTTAAGTCCATAACTTGGGACACCTGGGTGCACATGCTCAATTACATTGGTCAATATCAAGGAACACCTGGGCTCATGTGCATATTTACATCAAATATTCGGCAAGATTCTGAACATCTGAGGGGCCCTGACTATTTCCCTGTATTTTTCCAACAATATAAAATAGAGTTTGCTTAATTTTCCTGTTGGAAAATGTTCCCATTAATTCCCATGTTTGAAAAAAAAAAGAGTAGTCAGATCGAAATGTGGCCAATTTAAGCTATGAGGAATACTTTAGAAACAAAAGCAGATATAATGCAGTACTTTGCATGATTTTGATATCATTCTGTCTTTCAGCCATGAGGATATTGTGGATTTTATCCAATGAATCATTTACTGCTGGGGAGCCTGATCTCTTTACCTCTGAAAGATCTCCAGGTGATAGTCTTCTAAAAGACTCATTAGAAACCAGAACGATAGTCAGAGGCTCGCCAGAGCTAGATGATGAAAAGCATAGTGGGTATTTCTGTGTTTTGTCTGGAAAATAGACACCTTTCACTTCTTCATTGGAACAACCAAAAAATGTAAAGACTCTTTTAATCAGTTTCTAAACTATTCACATTACAACAGTGTCTTTTCCTTTTACGGGATGGTTATTACCTTTAGTAGATATATTAACACACCTTGAGGCAGAATTAAGAAATAAAGTGATAAAAAAAGTTTTCTTTTTTTAAAAAAGAAACCTTAACAGCAAAAATCTGTCTCTTTATCATTGGGAAATGGATTCTGTTGTTAAAACAAAGAGTGACAGATATAGGCTGTTGCAACCTACTATGTAGAATAAAGGGCTGTTCACAGATTTCACCACTATGAACACTGATAAATTATTTAGTGTTATGTATGGTTGTCTGAAGTGGTATGCTCTCCAGTTTAGTCTAGCAGATTTGAACATAAACATCGACAACCCCAGGTTAGGTTTTAGTAGTTGTAACCCCCAGGGCATGCCTGGAAGGTATTGTCTACTTAAAGGCAGAAAAGGAAGAAGAGAGAAATCCTAGAGCTTCTTTAAATCTCAACCAGGTGAACTTATTCAGTTTTCTTTTTATGCCCCATCATTCTAAATCATAGTATAAGATATATGTATGTGATTTGAAGTAGTTTAACAAAACTGTTAAAGGAGCAGATTAGCTCTGAAAAGTAACTAATCATGTCTTGTGTCTTACTATGGCCTTCAAGGCCCAGGATGATGTGAACCCACCTCTTGTCATCTCCTACCATGTCTCCATGCTCAGCAAATTCTATCCACATATTGCTTGTGGCTTTGGATATGTTCGTTATCTGTTCTTTAGATTGCTCTGGGGAAGCTTTGCAGCAGACTTAAGTAAGAGCATAAGTTTTATTTCTCTTCTCTTGGTCTTGTTTTGAATATTTTACTACAACAAATGATCATCTTTTATATTTGACATGATAAATTTAAGACCTAGTCATGAAATTCTGTGGTGTTCTGAAGTTTTTCACTTATGTTTTTAAAGGATTATTGTGTGTTTAAAAATTTGGTCAAGAGTGAGTCCTGTTTACATGTTGAGTAGTAGATTCAATTGAAATAATATTAGTACAGCATTAAACGAAATATAGAAACTGATGCAAATATGGGAATATACCATCTATGAAAATGAACAATGCTGCAACTTGATACTCTGAGTGCAAGATTCCAACTAGGAAGAAAGAGGCATGGTAAAATTCCTAAATGCTATGCATCAAGATCATCAGCATGAATTTATCTAAAATATATTGACGAGAATGCTTGATGGATACTGAATTTATTTCCCACATTTAATTTTTAACTATATATATATATATATATATATATATGTACATATATTTTACAAAGGAAATAAAATATCTAGAGTGTCACATACCCTGAATTGTTGTACAGGTTTGAGCTTTGAAAGGTTGTACAGACCCAACTAGGGCTCAGAGCATTTGGCTGTGAAGAGGTGTTCACTCTTCTGGAAGAGGAATTGCAAATGTAAAGAGGATACCTGCTTAGAGACCTCAGTTCTTTTTAGAAACTAAACATAATTCTCCTTCACTTTCCTTCAGTGAAATAGAACTATCAATAAAATGTTGCTAACTGTGCATGGATACTTCAAAAATTCATGGAAAAATAGAATTAAAAGATAATATGAACCTTTGCATGAACTTTTTGAAGTGCCCTTATATTTGCAATATTCACAGTAACTAGCCAGCACCAGAAGTGAAAATTGTCTGTATACTGTAAGACTCAAAAGACTGCCAGCATACTATGCAATATGGTACCTTCACTAATAGCATTATGCATGCTTACATTGAGAATTACCTCCCCAAATTGAATTTAACCCAAGTGGCAAACTTCAGAAGGATCTCTTTCCAAACTTGATAGCATGCAGTTCAGAAAGTGATTGATCTTCTTAAGCAATTGCTGTTGTCTGCTATGAGGCAGCTAATGTTTAAGGTCACTACTTATTCTGTGTGCCATTCATAACCTTCTGCAAATACTTTCACTGCGGGATGTAAGCAGTCAGTTGGGATCCTGATGACAAAAATATGAAGGCAAACTTCTGTTAGTTTCAACAAGGCACACCAGATTTAAAACAACTTTTGCCATGGTAATCAGCCCATTGCTAAGAGAATAAAGGTAAATTTATGGAGTCCATTAGAGAAAGAAAATCCAAGGCATCAGCGAAGGACACATCACATATGGAATGATGCTCATTATATTCGTTGTCTTCCTAAAAGTCACATCATGAAAGAAGCCTTTTCTGCCTCCCTGACTAAAATAGCAGTCCCTGTTCTCCACCCTCTGTCAGATAAATTTCTCATTCTATCTCCTTTTCTTGATTTATTATTCTTCAGACATGATTACCAGTCATTATAATCTTCTTAAAATTTGTATTTCTTTTTTTTGTCTCCCCCAACTAGTGTGTCAGCTCTATGAGAGAAGGGACTTTGTCTTTTATGCTCATTGCTATATGCTAGTGTCTAAAACTGTGCCTCAAACAAAAAAATAAAACAAAAAAAAACCCTCACGTTTTTAAAAAATCAAGCATATAGGGCCAGCCCCGTGGCTCACTCGGGAGAGTGAGGCGCTGGTAGTGCTGAGGCTGCGGTTTCGGATCCTATATAGGGATGCCTGGTGCGCTCACTGGCTGAGTGTGGTGCAGACCATACCATGCCGAGCATTGTGATACCCTTACTGGTAAAACAAACAAACAAAAAAACAAGCATATAAATGATATTGAGCAAGAAAGAATGTATTTTTTTTTTTCTGACTGGAACCAAAGCAAGGAATTTTCTATAAGCAATATCAGAATATAGAAGCAGTTCTATAAGAACCTTTTATAATGAAAAGGCAACTCTTAATTTATAGCAGAATAAGGAAAAAATGAGTACAGTTTGAAAATAAAAATTGAAGTATGATTCTTATAAGTTTATAATAATTATTAAATTATCAGTAATGTGTTCAATCTTTTCTAGGCATTACACATAAAAAGATTAATAGAGCATATGTATTATCCTCAAGAGTTCACAGTCTAGAGAGAGATGAGAGCAACTAAAGTATATTTAAATCAATAATGCATGTGCTAAAATAAAAGCCAGTATAAGGGTCTGTGGGAACAAAGAGGAGAAATGCCTTGCAGTGTTTAGGGAAGGCTTTCAGAAAAGGGTTTTATTTAACTGAATTTTGAAATATGAGTAGAGATTTGTTGGTTCATTAGACAAAACAACTGAAAGGGACAGAGGTGTGAGAAAGAATTTATATACACTGGTTGGAATAGTGTGTGTGTGTGTGTGTGTGTGTGTGTGTGTTTATATGTGTTATGTGACAGACTAGCAGGAGACTGATGGTGAAAGAGAAATGGAACACATTGTGGTTTTGAATACCAGATTAGGGAACACATTTTTATTTTGCTCTGTAGGTGATAAGAAGCTGCTAAAGAATTTTAAGCAAAGTAATGTAACTTCAGAAGGTTTGTGTTGAAAAAGAAAAAGATTTCTATGGCCAGAATTTAGCTAATAGATCAGAGGGAGACTGTGGTAAGATAGGTGATTGATATTGTAAGCTTCCGGTGTTTCCCAAAGCTTGTCTCTGGAATGTTGGTTTTAGGGAATGTCCACTCAAAGTGTGTTAAAAGTTTTAGAAATATTAAGTTAAGCAAAGACAAACAGGTTTATTGTTTGTATTCTTATTATTATTGTAGTTAGTTATAGTACTTAGCACATTTAGTATGTGTATGAGCATTATGTATGTCTAAGGGGGGGAATGTTATATCATATTTTCCAAACATGATTACCCATGGAGCCACCTACTTTCTTTCCTCTTGCTAACTGTCACACACCCAATCTTATCATATATGACACTCTTTTGAATATTCAGGTACAGCTAGTGTTTAAGCAGGATTTCTCAAATGGGTTCTGTAAGAGAATTAAGACCTATAGGAAAGTACTGAGTCTTTTGGAGCTGTTCCAAATATGGTCCATAGGTAGTTCCATTCTATGTGCATAAGAGAGAAGTTAATTCTTTACATACAGTGAATGGACATTAGAAATTCATTCTTTTATGGGACCATTGGATTACGAAGGCTTGAGCTAAGGCAATAGCAGTGTTGTGCCTCATGCAATTAAGTGAGTCATTTTGTTGCTTTTTGGGAATTTATGACTTGCATTGAAAATAGTCAGGGATTTTGTGTATTGAAGATGCATAGAAAATATACTAAAAATAATTTCAGATACATGTGTATTTGAATTTATCAGTCTGATTTTCTCTTCTCATGATTACATGAAATCAAGATAGAGTTCTGTTAAGAAATCTATTAAAGACATTTTGATATAAGGGATATCCATGTTTTGTAAAAAATATCGGGTGGGGGAAGTTCGCATCTCATCGAGTCTGGAAACATTTTCATAAAGCTGGCTATTTTGTTGGGTTAAGGGAAAGACACTGGAAATGTAATAAATATCATATTGGACATTATGAGGAAATTAGACATTTAGAGAAAATGCTCCAAAAGATACTTATATTTAAAGGGTAACATATAAATGATATGAAAAGAAAACATGAACTTGAAGAAATTATTTGATCAAAATGGGTAGTAATTATATAATCACTATGACTTAGGATATGTTTTACACTAAAATACTATGAGAAATAAAAATTGCAAAAAGCAGTCTTACTGAAAATATGAAAACAGGCATGATAGATGCCTAAAGTTTATATAATTAGCATTTTAAATATAATTTAAGGTCATTTATATTTTATGAGAGTGAAAGCTATTGAATAGTTCAGTGGGTAAAAGAATTTCATCACAACTGGATATTAATTTTCACTTCAGTAATCAGAGAAGGGAACTTAAATTTTGCTGTTTTTTTTTAAACACTGCTATCATGCCAGGTGGATAGATAATCTTTGTCCAACTAATGACTACAACCTCCCACAGTGACCAAGATTTCCTTTATAATTTCGATTTGTACTTGGAATAGGAAAAGCTAGATTTCTAATACTAATTTATGACTTTCAGTGCTGTTCCCTATACTGTACAATGTGACTAATATAAAAAGTTAAGCTTTCATGTTAGAAACATATTATATTTTACTTTATTATTCGAAATAAGAAATATTATTAATTGGAATGTATTTGTAATATTTATATATGATCCTATAATTCATGATTTCTTTTTAAAATAAATTCTTGCCTGGGGTTCTAGGCAGGAGCCAAGGGCAGTCCCCTCCAGCCAGAAGCAGGGAAGAGAGCATGGCAGGGGTCCTAGGCAGGAGCTGTTGGCAGCATCCCCTGCCTGGAAGCAGGCAATGAGCATGCTGAAAACACCACTTCTGTGTGGATGGCCCACCACAACCACAACCACAGCCATGAACTGCCCCAAAAAGTGGCTTGATGCCACTGCAGTAGCCACAGACATTGTGCAGATGGCCTGCTAGACACTCAATTGCATTGACACAAGGAGAGTCACTAGCAGAGACCAGAAAAAGCCCACTCCAGAGTAATAGAAGAAACAACTGCTCTACCAGATGACCAGACATCAACATAGAGATACTAGAAATATGTAAACCCAAGAAAATATGGTACCACCAAAAGAGTACAATAATTCTCAAATGTCAGACTCAACAGAGTAGGAAACCCTTGAAATGACTGAAAAGGAATTCTGAGCAACTATCTTAAGGAAACTCACTGAGATATGAGAAGACTCAGTTAGACAACATAATGAAATGAAAAAGAAAAATCCAGGATAAGAAGGAGAAAATTTACAAAGAGATTAATACCTTAAAAAAGAATATAGCAGAACTCATGGAACTGAAAGATTCACTCAATGAAATTTAAAAAAAAAAAAAAAAACACAACGGAGAGCTCAAGCAGCAGGCTAGAACAAGCAGAAGAAAGAATTTCTGATCTTGCAGATGGTCTTTTTGAAATAACCCAGGAGAACAAAAAAGGAAAAAAAATAATTTTTAAAAATGAGGAAGATCTAAGAGAGCTAGCAAACAACATTAAGCACAAAAACATTTGAATCATGGGTGTTCCAGAAGGGGAGGAGGAAGGAAAAGGCATGGAAAACATATTTAACAAAATATTCACAGGAAACTTCCTAGGTATAGGGAGAGACATGTACCTTCAGATCTAGGAGCTAGAAAGATC
The DNA here is from genome assembly GCF_000696425.1 of Galeopterus variegatus. Taxonomy (NCBI): domain Eukaryota; kingdom Metazoa; phylum Chordata; class Mammalia; order Dermoptera; family Cynocephalidae; genus Galeopterus; species Galeopterus variegatus. The sequence goes on from NW_007726857.1 coordinate 502,599, forward strand.
CTGAAACAGATTCAACCCAAACAGATCCTCTCAAAGACACATTATTATCAAACTGGCAAAGCTCAAAGACATAGATAATCTTAAAAGAAGCAAGAGAAAAGCATCAAGTCATTTATAAGGGAGCCCCTATCAAATTTCTCAACAGAAACTGTACAGGCCAGAAGAAAATGGGGTGACATTCAAAATACTAAAAGAAAAAAACTCACAGCTAACAATACTATACCCAGCAAGGCTTTCCTTCAGATATGATAGAAAAATAGTGTTATTTCCCAGATAAATGAAAACTGCAGGTATTTACCACAACATGACCCACCCTGCAAGAAATCCTCAAGGAAGTCCTGCATCTGGAATACAAAAAATTATAATATCATGAATACACGAGAAAGAACAAAAATGCAAAAGAGAAAGAGAGAGAAACTAGATCTTACCACCGCAAAAAACATTTTTTACACACACACACACACACACACACACACACACACACACACACACACACACACTTGGGATTTAGAGCAACTTTTATGGAATTTTTAATCCAGTTTTTTCCTGATATTCAAAGCACAGCACAGTAGTCCTCTCTTATCCACAGTTTCACTTTCCATGGTTTCAGTGTCTTCGGTAAACTGTGGTCTGAAAATATTGAATGGAAAATTCCAGAAATAAACAATTCGTTAGTTTTAAATTGCATGCCATTCTGAGTAGCATCATGAAACCTCCCACTGTCTCTACCCCCAGGAAATGAATCCTTTCTTTGTCCAGCGTGTCCACCCTGTAGATGCTCCCCACCCAGGTAGTCATTTAGTAGCCCTCTGGGTCATGGTATCACAGTGCTTATGTTCAAGGAACCCTTTTACTTAATGGTCCCAAAGTGCAAGAGTAGTGATGCTGGCAATTCAGATATGACAAAGAGAAGCCATAAGTGCTTTCTCTAAGTGAAAATGCAAAATTTTATTATAAATATGTACGTATAGGAAAAAACATAGTATGGTCATCCTTCAATATCCATGGGGGATTGGTTCCAGAACCCCCGTGGATACCAAAATCCATGGATGCTCAAATCTCTTATGTAAAATGCCACAGTATTTGCATACAAACTATGCACATCCTCCTGTATATTTTAAATCATCTCTAGATTAGTTATAATACCTAATACAATGTAAATGCTATGTAAATACTTATTATATTGTATTGTTTAGGGAATAAGGACAAGAAAAACAGTCTATACATGTTCAGCACAGATGCAACTATACATTAAAAAAAAAACAAACACATTTTCAATTTACAGTTGATTGACCCCATGGTTGGGGAAACCATGGATATGGAGGCCGGACTGTATATATTGAGTTTGATGCTATCTGCAGTTTTAGGCATCTGCAGGGACTTTTGGAAAGTATCCCCTGAGTATAAGGGGGGAAGTACTGTGCTCTGAGCTAGTAACTAAAACTCACAAGGTGGCTCATTGTTGCTTTACCAGGGTGCCATTCTGAGCAGAGCCACTAGAGCCACTGTAGTTTACACTTGGAAGTTCTAAGAGCTGAAACTTATAATTTTCTTTATTCAGTCAAAAGAAGGGTATTCAAAAGAAATGTATTCTGTCAAAGGATTATATGTTCTGGAGGAGGCAAAGTTAATTTCTGGAGGTTACTGCTGATTAAGGAAAAATATGCAGCTACTCATCTTTGTAAGTACAAATAGTTAAAGTTTCATCTATGTGAAGTTTCTGTTGTAGTTTTTACCATTAGAAAAATTAGAACAGAGTTAAATTATAAATGAAAAAAAAATTATACTCTGTTCTTAGGCAATTTAGGATAGATACTCTTCATATTTTTAGAAATATATATGTATGTATTATTAGGCTGGCTTTATGCTTCTTTCTTTAAAAAAATTATGGGCAATCTTTAGCAATACCAAAAAGTACAAATAAGAACACTTCCCAGTAAATATGAGGGTACATCAGAAAGTTCGTGTAAAGATTCATACAATCTTTTAATTCTATTTTTCCACAATCTTTTTGATGTACCTTCATATAAAAGATTTGTCTCATAGAACTAACTTCTTTACCTTCTAAAACCCTTACTAAAATAACAGTAAAGAGATTCTTAAGACACAAATTCTACAATGATGGGATGTATAAGAAAGAAGACAATAGCTAGACAGCTTTGGAAGCTGGAAAGTAGGTGGAAGATTGGTTACCAACTGAGCATACCTGAGAAATTTCAGTTTTAAATGGACATTGAGGAAAGCTGCAAGCCAACACCATCTTAAGGTCTAAGGGAATGATTCTACCAGGTCCTTCTGGAAGTAGAAAATAAAATAAAAATAAAGCTATTTAGTAAGTCAGACTCCCAGAGAAGCTCAGATAACTGCGTCTACACCAGTGTCTCTTGTATGGCTGTCCTCTTTTCCTCATCTCTTACATAGGAGTACACAAAGTAACAGTTTTGTGCTTGTGTATAATATATATAATGCAAATTGTGACTCCTTTTAGGATAGTTAATTTCCGTATTATGAGCAGATTTTACGATTATGATTTTATGGGTTTATCTGTTATTTTGTTTTTTTCTCTTTTTGTTTTGTTTTAGACAATATTTAGGATTCTTTAGAGGGCTTACAGCCTTTAAGAAGTACATGTTGTTAATGAATAGTCTTATGGCTTTCTTTAATTTTGATTAGTGTTTTCTTATCTCTTTTTTTTTTACATCTCTTTCTCCTTTTCTTCTAGCTGCTGCTTTATTTATATTCCTTCTCAACTACATGTTTATTTTAATGACATAGATGGATTGAGTCCTGAAGATTACAATAAAATTATCACAGATTAAATTCTTGTGTAGAGCTTAAACAGTGACAGCAATGATAAACACATGGTAATAACTAATAATTTCTAAGAAAGTTATTGTTGTACTCCTGCTGCTTCCCTCTGCCCTCCCCTGGCCATTTGATCTCAAGATGCAGTGTTCTTGCTGGAAATTTCTCGTTGTTTATAGTTGTGAGAGTATGAGGGTACTTCAAAATATTCATGGAAAGATTCACATTACCTTTCAATTACGCTTTTCCAGAAACTTTTGAATTGCTCTCAAATTTTTCATGGTAAGTTGATAAAATCTGAATGGAAAAGCAAATGCTGTTGATTTCATTTTCATAAAAAATTTTAAAAAATCTTCAACATTAGGATTTTATTATGTTAACATTTTGATCCTCTTCACTCACTTTTTAAAAATATTATGCTCTTAATATTAATAAAAATCTTAGTAAGCATATCAACTCTTCTCAGTATAACCAACATAATGATTTTTTTGCTCAGTGGTACTTAGTTAATTCTTCCAAATAGCTAATTTTCCTTTCATTTATGGTCACCAGGACAGCAGAACTAACTACTTTGAGTAAAACAAGGTAATTTTTAAATTCTTCTTTCCTTGATAGTTTTATTTCTTGCTGTGAAATTTAAAATTAAAGAAGAAAAATAGTTACACCTCTTCTTTTTCTGTCCCCAAAGGAGAAAAAGCCAATTAATCTCTACTTCCAGAATTTATTCAAGTGAAGAGTATGGGTAGAAGAAATTGCTGCTTTCTTGTAAGCAAAATTTTAGTCAGATTAAAAGACCACAGTAATTATTCATCAAGAGACTGCCTGCGGGTCTGTGGCTGTGTAGGTATATTTATATCAAACTGGTCCTGCTTTCAGTGTTGTTTGAGAGTTTACAGAACCAAGTTTGAGACATGTGTACAAAACAAAAGATAGTGAGGAAATTGGGAGATGTAGGTCAAAGAATACAAAATAGCAGATGTGTACGATGAGCAAGTCTAGAGATCTAATGCATAACATGAGAATTTAAGTTAATAAAATTGTGTTGTATCGTATTGAGTTTTTGTTAAGTAGATTTTAGCTGCTCTCACAATAAAAGCACCTATGTGAGATGATAGATATGTTAATGTGCTTCAGTATAGTAACCAGTTTACTGTCTGTATGTATAACCACATCCTGTTGTAAACCTTATATAGACACAATAACATTTATTTGAGAGAAAAAATACAGAATAAAACAGACTACATTACTTAAGAATAAAAGAAAACTTTGGGACTGAATTTCTTATAAACATTTCAAAAAAAGCAGTCTTTAAAGTAAAATTATGTACAACTATTGACCAGACATCAGTGAGCCAAATCTCTTCATTTAAAACATTCTATAAATCCTTCTATATTCAGTGTAAAATCCTACTATATTCAGATTATTCTGTTAAAATAAGAGAATGCTAATTCATACCAATATTGATATTACGGCTTTTGGATTAAACAAAAATATTCATCTAATGTTCTTGCTGGTATTACAAAGGAACATATCCAACAATGAGAGGATTAAACTCATTAGAAAGTGTAGTAGTCCGTTCTGTTGCTTATAACAAAATACACGGAACTAGGTAATTTATAAGAAAACAAAATTTATTGCTTACAGTTTCAGAGGCTGGAAATTCAAAGTCCAGGGAACACATCTGGTGAGGGCTAACTTGGGTGGTGACTTCAGTAATGGCAGGGTATCACATTGCAAAATGGCAGAGCAAAGACAGCAGAGGCAGACTCTTTGTGCTCCCCTTTTAAAGCCCTCCTGACCACACCCCAGACCCCCCTTTTTAATTCCATTCACTACCTTGTGGTCCTGCAATCCAATCACCTCTTCAAGGCTCCTCTTTTCAATTACCATAATAGGATTCCCCACCCTCATAACAGTCACAGTGGGGGCCAAGTTTCTAATACATAAAACTTGGAGAACAAAATTCAAGCTTCAGTGAGTTTTGAGGGGACATAATACAATATGCTAAAGAAAAAGTCACTTAAATTAACATTCTTATCATTGCCTCTCATTTCCCCATAGCTTTTGTTACTTCTTTAGTCTGATCCAGTAAGATACTATTTTATAGATATGGCAGGAAAACCAGATAAAATATATATGTTTGTGGGTGGCTTAGTGCAGGCTGTTGTTTATATTGGGTATTCAGAAAAGTTCAATCATAAACACGATTGGCAGTATTTTTTACAAAATATATGTGGATTTAGTTTATAAGCATTAGATAATTTTATGCTAATTGTTTTACTCTTTTTGGACAATAACCTCAAGTGTTAGATAGAATAAAGTGTACTCACGTACGTGTGTGTGTATCTATATATATGTCAGCATATATATTGGTTAAAATATTAATTTGAGATTTGTGTGTGTGTGTGTGTGTGTGTACATGTGTGTATGTGTATATCTCAATCATAAGTTAGATATTTTCTTACTGTTAATTTGAATGTTTTTGAAATTAAATATAGACCATTTGGCCCTTCACAGAATATATAATCCTCATGGGAGGTAAGGTAAATATGTAATATATAAAAATGCATAATACAGAGCTAGGAACTTGGATCGGGATCAACACAGGGTGACGTAGGATCACACTGGTAAAGCATGGTGTGGTGAGGGAGACTTCAGTGAGAAGATATCTAAAAATTTAATTTTAGGACCAAGGGTATCTTTTCTAATTTATGCTTATAAGTCCCTTATTTTCTATTTCTATTTTCCATTATACCATTAGGGAAGAAAACTCTGGAAGTAAGGAGGAATGAAGCCTAATAGAGGTGGGGGTGTGGGGACTCTAGGCATATCATTAAAACTAATTTTTAACAGTAAATAAATAAATAAAGGGGAAAAAGTGCCCTTATTGACGGTATTCCCTTTTGCTCTATTTAATGTATTTCTGTATATCATAAAACAAAGATGGTCCTGTAACTGTATAAGTATTAAGTAGAACTCTGAGTATTTGTAGAGTAAATTAAATGTCATTAACTTATATTTTCTTAGCATTTTACAGTTTAGAATATATGTTTACATTTTTTTTATTTTTTTGATTAACTTTTTAATCAAATTAAAAACCTGTAAGTAAAGATATCAAATAATTTCTTGCTTGAAAATTATAAGAATCAAAGAATATTTTTTTTCATAATATTGATTTATTTTAGTCACAAATAGTATTGAGATAGTGATGAAAGTAATGTTTTATGCAGAAGGACTTTTATCTATGTGTATCTTTAGCTCCGTTTCTTTTTCTCCAAATATCCATTTACTTGGATTCAACTACTTATAGTCAATTATTCATATTTTCATAAATTTTATAGTTCAGCCTGTGTTTTCAAACACAAAACCTAGGTAACAGTGAAATTGGAGTCATTGACTGTGTGCTACTTATAGCTTCCTCAGACATTTCTAAAAAGTAATTTTTTTCTCTTTTGATCTCTGCTTTAGTACCCTGTTAGTATTGTCTACCCTCTGCCAAGGTTAAGTAGTGAAATTTCTTCTTCTTCAAGAGGGATGAAGAACAGTAACAAAATAAACACGAAGTAAAATTTAATTTTAGGACCAAGGGTATGTTTTCTAATTTATGCTTATAAGTCCCTTATTTTCTATTTCTATTTTCCATTATACCATTAGGGAAGAAAACTCTGGAAGTAGTTTGGTGCTGATGAAAGAACATGGGATTTAAGAGAATATAGATCTGTGTAAAAAAAACAATTTTTTACTTATCAATGGAATTGCCTTTACGTAATCTTCCTGCTTTTTACTATCTTAATCTCTAAAAGGAAATAATAATACGAAACATATAGGTTTTTATGAAAATTAAGTGAAATGTCATATACTACCCCGATACTGTGTTGTCTCTGACGTGGAGGCAGTGCACAGCTGTGTTTCCTTTTGACTTATTCTCATTTTAAATTAGATGCCTGTCATTATATTTGACCACGTAAAACAACAGTATCAGTTCATGATTTTAATCTGGATATGCTCTTTTTCAAAATAATAATAATAATAATAACCTTCTACCCTTTGTTGCCTCTGATTAATATTTTTTATCAGTTGTCATTTTTTTTAATGTATCAAGGGACTATGTGTTTGTACCATCTGCAGAATTTTGAATCTTTACTTGACCTTGCACTCATTTCACCTTATTTAAAATATGTGTTTTCTACTTGTAGCTTGTGGCAAAAAAAGAAAAAAAAACAAACAAACCCAAAAAACAAACAACAAAAAACCTTAATCTTTTTAGAAATGTTCATGTATTTTCCTTCAGAGTAGGTACGGTGGTAATTACTGATAACAAATACTCCCTCTCAGTATATTGGATTTACAATAACAGACTGCATTTTAAAATGGGTACTTCACAGTTGAACAGTCTCCTCCTTAACACACCCTACCTGCTTATATTGCCTTAATTTCCCAATAATTTAAACCTCTCTTTTGCACTGGAGTTTCTTTTAAAATATGAACACATTGCTTTGAAGATTGTCTTTGAATCGCTGTCATTTGTTTTGTGATTGGATGGGATAGAGGATTGAGGAGAAGAAAGGAGGAGATGCAGAAATAAAGCTATATAAGTAGGAAGCAAACATGGGTAACGAGGACTCTTGGACCAAATTGGTGCATACTGCAGGGTAGCTCTCTTTGAAGTTGATCTGACAACATGGTAGGAAGAGATACACAGTATAATGATAATGATAATAGTAGCAGCTGATATTTACATTATACGGCTGTTTGCAAGGCTTACTATTAATTTACTTAATCTTGGTATAGCCCTTAAACATAAATACTAGTATTATCTCATGCTACATTATGAGAAAACTGGCACAACGAGGTTAAAGAACTTAGCCAATAATCTCACAGCTACTAAGTGTTGAAGCCTGAAGACAAATGTAAGTAGTCTGATCCCAGAGTGGCTCAGCTCTTAACTCTTATCCTGCTCTGCCAATCTGATGAGCCCTGCTGGCCCTACACTCTACTGACTGCTACAGGAACTTAATGATTATTAGGGCAAACATAATGCATGTTTTGGTTTCTTTGACAAAGTATTCACTTTAAAACAAAGAAGTTCTTGGAGAATAATGAGTATTTATAATGTGGTTTACCCATGACTGAGTTCATTAAGCAATTTCATTTAACGTTATTCATTTTACTGATAAGTAAAATTTAATTATAAATGAAGGTTACAAGTGTAAATCACAGTTTGACATCTTAACCTCCCCACTTAGAGAGCTCTTGGTGTGATTGTCTAGCATGAAAGATGGTTGATTCTTTTCTCCTACAGATTATTCTTTCCATTTTTTGTTCTTGTTCAAGTTTAAGGGCGATGTTCATTTCTCAAAGAGATGGCTATAAAGAGGCCGGGAATGCTTTGCCAAAACTCAACTTTTTCTGCTTTAAAATATAGCTTAGTGACAGTCCTGTTTACAATTCTAGTATTAAAGAAAATAAAATGGATTTTGTTCTTGTTGATAGCATATAAAACCCCCAGAGAGTAAGTGCTGCCACAGCATGGTAGTGGTGCTTTCTGTTTACATAGCACCTATTTCTAGGTGAACTTTACTTGCATGAGAGACTCCAAGTCTTGGAAATGTGAGATCTTACTACTACTCTATGCTAACAAATCAGTGCTGAGAAGGTGAGTGAGACTTTGGAGAGAATAATATGCTTTGCAGATGAGCAAGGTGAGAATTAGTGAAATTCACCATGTACGGATGGAGACAATATGGGAACCTCTTTGGCTTAAAAGTGCTATGGAGATAGAAAATGTTTATTTTCATTTTCTGAGAGGACAGCTTGTATCATTTGCAAATAATTGATGCCAATACTATAAGAAATTAATAGTGAAAAAGGTTTATCTTCATGAGGATGTAGTCAGATTATTTATGCTCCCATTATGACTTACTTTGTGGACTTGTGTTTATAGTTTAACAACATAAATCTTTCATTTTGTTTATTCAAAGCCATCTATTATTGGTATCTGAAGTTGTAATATATGTTTTTTCTCCATGTTTTAAAAAAGTCCATGTAATTTGGATTCATCCAAAAATCATAATGCAGACTGCCAGAATCAGAGTCATTTGCATTGAACATGTGTCCTAATTGTATCCATGTGTTGGCCTGATATTCTGTAGAGACTAATTCTAATCAATTCTGTCTAAACATTCTGGGTTTCCCATCAATTGCTATGCTAAGTCGTTGACAGAAAGCCTGCCAATCTTTGGGCAAATGCCTCCCAGCACTGCCATTTTACCACCCCAGAGTGAGAGCAGTGTGACAGATCTCTTCATCTATGTATTTTGCATACCCACCTTGTTTAAATGTGAAAGACTACTCCTATAAAATCAGTATGTCAAGGTTATTATGCTTTACACAGACTTTAGTGTACTGAATAGATTATCCCAGTTTTCTTAATTGAATTGGCCATTCAATTCTTATTGCGTTTATACACGTGTAGTATTTCAGGCATACTTTAACCTTTCTAACTAATATAATGTTTCCTAAAAGGTGAAGTAATTTTCTCTCTATTGACATTGTGATTTTCATGTATATAATTTATGACATTTATTTTTTAATCATAAGTCTTTACTCCCAAGTAATAGGAACTAGGTAAAGAATTGCTTAATGGAAAAAGAAAAATTTTGGGAAAAATGTGTGGTCAGTCAACTTTACATTGTCCTGAAACAAAAACTGTAAACATATCAGGGACTCAGAAAACTACATGTTTTTCCTGCTCCTTCTCTTCTTTCCCCTTACCTTCTTTATAATTCTCTCTCTCTCCTTTTTTTTGTTTTATACTCCATTTTTCTCAGTGTTAAATGTTTGACTGCTAAGATATGTTAATGGCTGTAAAAGTCCCATACGAATCATGTTTACATGGGCCATGTAAGTTTAAGAATGGGCCAAAGTTGGGTAGCCAAATACCCAGGAAAGAAAATTTGGTTTAGGTTATAAGTCTCAGTCACAAAGCAGATAAATAAATGTTTGCAAAGCATGTATGGAGCCGTTTTATGGATAGGGAGTTAGATGGTAATTCTCAAAGAAGACATGTCTACTTACATTGATTTTTAGAGGCTATCATAGTTCAGTCAATAAGCTATTTGGATGAAATAGGACCATAGTTTTTCCTTCACTAGCCACCTTGCTAGCCTAAATAATTCTAAATGCTAAATAATGTGCATCACATAATTAAATGAATGAAATAATGGATGGTGGGCATGCTTTACCAGTATCATCCCATTACTTTCTCATCTCCCAGACTAAAAACTGTGGCAGGTATCTTTGATTGGTCTTTCTCTCTCATTCTGTTTTAGTACAGTCTCAGAGGTTTTCTGTTGGTCATTGCTCTTTTGTCATGCTTAACTAATTTGCACCTTTCTCAATATGAGGGTACTTCAAAAAGTTCCTGGAAAAATTGAATTAAAAGATAATATGAATAAACCTGACTTCACCTAGATCAGCACTTTTTAAATTCAGTTTTGTGGAATAGTCATATCCAGTGAGATATTAATGGGCGTTCTGGAAAAAAATAATAAAAGATTTCTAAGGTCAAATAAATTTGGAAAGGCTGCATGTTCCATCACCCCCTTGAGATTCACAGTGCACATTAGTGCTTTGAAAAATTCTACTGTAAATAAGTCTATTTAATGTAGATTAACCCAGAATATCTTTGAAGCATTTGACCAATGAACCCTTTTATTATGGAATGCTTGTTAGTATCTTGTGAGACTGGTGCTGGTGTTCTATAGACCAGTGATTAGGAAATGCTGAGGTAGGCTATTAGAATGAATTCCTCATTGTTTTCTCTTTGCTTATTATCCTTCTGAGTCTCTTCATCCTATATATTGCTGTTGAAAAATTGTAAAATAGTGCCATGTAATGGGAATGCAGTTTGGTAACCTTTATTGACTAAATTAACTACCTAGATGAAGAAAAAAAATATTTAAAATCAGAAATTACTTACTAAAATGTAACATTTGTTAATTGCCTAAAATAAGTTTAATTTAATTTCAAAAACAATCTAACTAGTAGTGTTTTATTTAAAAACTAACTCTTACTTAGGTACCTATATCAGCAAGGTGCCTGTAAAAGAACTATAAACAGAATATCTAGACAGACTCTTATAACACAGACACAAACTCAAAGATAATAACTGCTTATGGGACAAATCAAACTGCTATTAATTTTAGTAATTTTTTCCCTTCATTTTATTTGCCTAAATCTAAACTTTTTTATTTAAAGTGATAAATATTAGGAAATAAACTTTCCACTTTAAAATATTTACCTAAAAAAGCATTTATTTTTGCCTGCTAAAAAAATTTAAGGCTGCAGTAATTTTTTTCATGTTAAATAAAATGTCTATATAAACATTGTGAAAGTCACATTCAGAATGAGACTATCCTACTGAGTCTTTAAATCTCCGTGAGTATTAGCTTGTTCTTTTAAGTTAATGAAAGGAAGCAATAGTCATCATCAAAGCATATGTTGTTTAAAAATCAATGAGGGAATTGCCCTCTGCATTGCTCTTTCCACTGTAATTTTTTTCTCCTCCTGCCTGGAAGCTTAGGAAGAGTCTTTGTTCAGCCTTTAATGTACAGTCTGGTGTCGTGCCTGTTAAGTCCATGATAAAATTGAACTAGTATCATAATCTAACCTAGAAACTGGTTCTTGATATTTTCTACTGGGAAGCTAATTATTGTCTCCCTTTTCAGAACCTCATTACACCCAAACAACTTTTCTGTTCTACTGCTTATTTTATTTTTCTTGCTAAGGATAATTGTACATAATTCTTATGGTTTTCCTTACGAAGTATAAATATAAATTATCAATATATTATAATTATCGGCAGAGATGAATGACCTTTCTGGGTTTCCAGAATGTTTTCCACCTTAGTTGATCTACCACATATGGGTAGCATTGATGTATTACATACGAGTCCAAGTTATTGACATTTTAAAAGGCTTATTACTTTTTTTTTGAGAAAGTGACACTGATAAATTTTAAAGCTTAGAGTTTCCCAGTAATAATGGTGATGTTCACATCTTAACTTGAAAAGAATTTTATAGGTTTTCAAATGTGCCTTTAAGTATTATCTTATTTGGTCCTTGCAGCAACACTGTGAAGATTAGAGATATTTTTCCATGTAATGAAAGGGTGAATTGCATATTAGAAAGTCAATTGCACTGTGTCCTCATATACATAGTAAGCATTAAGACTGGGACTCCAATGCCAGTTTTTTATTTTTTGTTTGTTTGTTTGTTTTTTTTTACTCCTTTATCCTTAAAAGTGTAACTTGGTAAAAAATTGGATCTATATTGTGATTTTTGGTATGAGTATTTTTGGGCTGTCTGGGTAGCTCAGTTGGTTAGAGTGCAATGTTATAACACCAAGGCCCAGAGTTCACACAGGAAAAAAAAAAAGTTTGGCAAATACACTTAGGCTTGACATCTATTTCATATACAGTCTTAAGTTTATCTTCTGTGTGCCCCTTTTATAATGCAAAAATAGAGTACTGAATCCCAGTATTAATGCTAATTGCAAATCATGTCTGAGTTATTGCACTCTGTAAGCATATGATTTCACATATTAAAGTTAGGGGCACAGAAAGGAAACAGTTTATAGGGAAGTAAAAGTAGTATACCAGTCAAGAATTCCTTGCAAAGTTAGACTACCTGGTTTTAAATTAACCCATCACAAGCTCTGTAACGTTTCCCAAATTACTTAAGACTCGTTTTCCTTACATGTAAAGTGGACATCATTATAGTATTTTCCTTGCATGATTATTCTGAACATTAAATGGCATAAGTATAGTGTCCTTAATGCAATGTGTCTACTTAATAAACACTTGGTAATTGTTAGCTGTGAAAAAAATGGAATGAAAACTTCAGACTATTTAGAGGCCACTGGAACATCAAAGACGTTGGCATGAATCAAAAAGAGAAACAGTTGGGGAAATGAGAATGGGTAACTGAAAAGAAATGTGATGACTGCTGTTTCTATTAAGGATGTAGAAAGTTATAGATAGAGTTGGAAGGATTACATCCTTCCCAGCGTAATAATAAAAGTTAGCTGAATAACCCACAAAATCCATTATTTTAGCCTGTGAAATAGTAAGGCCTAAAGAGTTAGTAATTGAATAAATCAAAATTCAAATGCAACCCCTCCTAGTATTTAAGGATTCATAACTGCTGTCATTTTTGAAAGGAAACATTTTCATTTACAAGTGTTAGGAACCCTCAATCCAACAGGAATCTTCACTCATACCCCATTTCTTTTCCATTGACCTTCACTGAGAGCTCGTGAGAAAGACTGGGGAGAAGGCAAGGGAACTGGGAGGTGCACCTGCTGAGGAGCAGGCACGCCGAGTCTGCTGCAGTCTGAGTGTGTACGGTGAGAACTGAGAGAAGTGTTTCTGCATTCTCGGCCTTTCACTGAACAAGTGGCAGAGGCGTTCTACCTCAGGGGAGGGGCAGGAAAGCTGAGAGATCGCCTGCCACCTGCCTGCCACCTGAGGTGCATACGTATGCACAAAGCTGGACCTTGAGTTGGGAGAGGAGGAGCTAGGAGAGCTGAGACTACTTCCCATGCAGCCCGTTGAAGTCTAAGGCGATGGTGAGAACTGAGAGAAGAAGCCCACAGGTGCTCTCCCCTGAGTGACCCAGTGTCTGTTCCCGCAGAGGAGGGGAGGAAACTTGAGAGAGAAGCTCCCTTAGTCAAGGTGCACAGTGCGCTCATAGCAGACATAGAACTGAGTACCTGGGTCTTGCAGGAGTAGGAGGAAGCCGCCCTATATCATGAGGGCAGGAAAAGGGGAGCTGAGGTTCTCCTCTGAGGCCTCTGAGGGCAGAGCATGAGACTGAGGAAAAAACCTCTAGGTACTTAGACTCCAAGTCCTGCTAAAGAGAAGGTTTGAATTTTGCCCTCAAATGTTAAGCCTGTGGTGAATTGAATTTAATTAAAACAACAGAAAATGCCAGACCCATTTTGTTACTTTGTTAGGGCTGCCATAACAAAGAACTACAGACTGGGTGGCTTAAACAACAGATATTTATTTTCTCAAAGTTTTGGAGGCTAAAAGTATAAGATGAAGGTGTCTGTAGGGTTGGTTTCTTCTGTGGTCCTTCTCCATGGCTTGTAGATGGCTGTCTGCTCCTGATGTCTTCACATTGTCTTCCCTTTGTGTGTATCTGTGTCCTAATTTTTCCTTATAAGGACACCAGTCATATTGGATTAGGGTCTACCTTAATGACCTCATTTAACCTTAATTTCCCCTTTAAAGACCCAATCTTCAAATGCAGTCACATTTAAGGCCCTGAGTATTAGGACTTTAACATATAAATTTGAGAGGGAAGGGGACAATTCAACTCATAACACTGATGTAAACTACACACTAGATTGACATGTATTAACGAGCTGTCCAAACAAGAGATGTGCCTTTTTCTGTAAGTATTATTTACCTCATTGTTTATATGCATTGCTCACATTCAGTCAAAATATTACAATACACAAGCAAGAAAATATGATTCTTTACCAAGAGAGGAGGAAAGAGTCAATAGGATCAGCGATGGACATGGCTAAAATTATTGCAATTATCATACAGGGATGTTAAAATACATATAATAAATGTATTAAGGGATTTATTTGAAAAAGTGGACAACCTGTGGGCTGGTTTCTCATCAGATGCAGTGGAAATCATGAAACAGTAGAATAACATCTTTAAAGAAACTTTCAACCTAGAATTAATACCTTATGAGATATTTTTTTAAAAAGGTGAAATGGAGAAATGTCTCCAAAATTAAAAAAGTGGAATTTTTTTCCAAGAGCCATGCTAAATAAAAGAAAAAAAAAAGTTATTTAGGCTGAAGGGAAATGATCCCAAATAAGTATCTGGTAATCTTTTTTTTTTTTTTTTTTTTTTTTTTTTTTTTTTTTTTCCTTT
>NW_007726857.1:517387-522502 GCF_000696425.1 Galeopterus variegatus
TTTTTCCGTGTCCGGCAACGGATCGCAACCCTCAGTGTTGCCCCCGTACCGGACCGGGACCGGCAACGGGATCGCAACCCTCGGTGTTGCCCCCGCGCCTCGCTCAGCCAGTGAGCGGGAACCGGTCTGTATGTGGGATCCGAACCCTCGGAGGGAGCGCCTCCGCGCTTCCCAAGTGGCGCACTAGCACAGTGCGCCACTGGGCCGGCAGTATCTGGTAATCTTTGAAGTGAAGAATACTTCAAAGAATCATGTCAATAAATATAAAGGAACACGTAATTGTATAAATGGGAATGTGCGCGCATGTGTGTGTGTATGTGTGTGTCTGTATGTGTAAGCATATTTGAGAGTACTTCAGAAAGTTCATGGGAAAATTCATATTATCTCTTAATTCTATATGTCCACAGATGTTTTGAAGTACCCTCATATATTTATGTAGAAATATGTATAGTTATATCCTTTTAGGAATGAATATGCATGCATATTTTCATGTAATTAATATGTATTACTAGTTTTGTTAAATACATTTGTCTGCTTAAAGAAAGAATAATAACAATATAATGTGGTATTTATAGCACATATAGAAGTAAAGCATGAAATAAGAACACAAAGGGTGGGAGAGTGATAACTGAAGTATACTGCTGTGAGTTTCTTAGGTTTGTCATGAACTAATAGAATATTTTTTAAAAGTAAACTGTAATATGTTAAAAATGCATATAGCAATATTTTGAGCAAAAACTAGAGTCGACACCGAGAAGCATTGTTATGGGTTGAACTGTACCTCGATCCTCCAAATTCACATGTTAAAGTCCTAACCACAGTACCTCAGAATATGATCTTATTAGGAAAAAGGGTCACTGAGGATGTGATTAGTTAAGATAAGGTCATAGTGGTATAGGATGGACCCCTAATCCAGAATGATTAGTGTCCCTATATAAAGGGGAAATGTGGACACAGACATGAGCGTGTGCATGTGCACACACACCCATGCACAGGTAGAACACCTTGTGCAGAAAAGGCAGAGAACAAGGCAATGCAGTAGAAGCCAAGGAACAACAAAGATTGCCAGCAAATCGCTAGAAGCTAGGAAAGATAATAAATTTCTATTGTTTCAGCCACCTAGTTTGTGTTACTTTATTACAGCAATTCTAGGAAACTAATATGGGTGTAAATAAAAAGTCAATAGGGAAGATAAAATGGAATACTAAAAATGCTAGATTCACCTATTCCCTTAACAAAGAAGAAAGAAGGAACAGAGAAACAAAATATAGATTGGATGAGATGAACGCAAACACCTGGATAGTAGACTTAAATCCAAACATTACAATAATTGCATTGAATATAAATGGACCAAATATTCCAACTAAAAGGCAGAAATTGTCACATTGGATCAGAACTGTCAGTTTATTATAAAAATTAATGTACGTCAACTTTATGACCCAATAATTTCAATACTAAGTATTTTTCTATAAGAAATGAAAACATGCATTCACAAAAATATTTGTACAGGAATGTTTGTAGTATATTGATAATACTCCAAAACAGGAAATAGCCTATATGTTCATCCATAGAAGAATGGATAAACAAATTGTGACATATTCCTGCAATAGATGATTAACTACCAATAAAAAGGAACAAACTACTGATACATGCAGTGAAAAGGATGACTCAAAAATGTCATGTTGAATGAAAGAAGCCAGACACCACAAAGTATATGTTGTATGGATTCTTGGTAATAGAAATCAAATGAATTGGGGGGTGGGGGGGAGGAAGGGAAGTTGAGATGGGATTCAGTGAAAAAGTTTGAGTGAACTAGGGACTAGGGTAATGGTATATCCTATACTTCACAGTGCTATGGGTTAGATGAATCTAGGCATTTGTCAAAACTGATTGAAATACATTTAAGATCACTTTATTTTATGTATGTAATTTGGAAAAAACATTAAAATTGGAATGAAGAAAAAAAGAAACATTTATTCTGGTATGCGGTCTCTTTTTAAAATTAGAGCATGTCTGTCTAGTGATCAATGTACACCCTGTTTTAATGTACTATTACACTACTGCTACTACAAATATTTAGTATTAGTGTTTATACTTCAAGTTCCAGTTTACAAACTTTTCTAAGCACACAGTGTTTTATTTAGGCTTCAAAATTTCTCTAAGTTAAACAGGAAAGGCTCATTATGAATATTCCTACTTTTTAGAGGGGATAATGTTGCTCTTATATTTATCCAGAATTGGTAAGGGGATCAGTGGCCAAAGCAAGTCTTAAATGACAATATTTTGACTCTGACTCACTTCAGTAAATTTCTTCTACTAAAAGCTCAATTGTATGTAAATTTAGTTCCTCCTACTTTCCTCTTCACTTAAGTTGCTTGCTTTTATGCTTCATTTATGTGAAGTAGTTATTTTTTAGTATCATGTGGCATAAGGCTTGATGGCGTGTTGAACTGACCGTGTGTCCTAAGCCAGACATACTCTACTCACAAGTCCCAGAACAAAACCTGGTTACTGAAAGCAGCTAAGAGACCATTGACAATAATGAGATTATTTCCTATGTGAGTACAATAGGTTTAGAAGTGGAAGAAATGACAATCCAAAGTGTCTTTGTACTCTAAAATAGAAATCCATTTTTTTAAGCCATATTTTTCTACCACTTCTCCTTTCTCCCGCTGCTCCAAGGATGTTAGGTGTGTTGTGATGATTGTTAAAAAATCTTAGGTCGTTGAGGCCTTTGGTCTTTACACCTTTCGTAGGTGTAAGATAGGGCTTTGGAATGATGTTTAATGTAATATGTGCATGATGCAATGTCTTAATAAATAAAATGATCACATGAAATTTGAGAAAAATTGAAAAAATTATATGTAAAAATACAATTGAACATTACTGGTGTGTTCTGAAATTGGTTATCGAAACGGGACATTTCAGGAGTTACATTTACAGACATAGGAAAGGGTGAATATAAATTAAAATCCCTCTGGAAAATAGGTTTATCATCCAAAATAATACTGATTCATTAGAGGAACTTATTTAACTCAATTAATAAAATTTATTATACTCTTCTGCTGTAGACTTTACTGAAGCAACTATAAACTGAAATAGCAGAGAGGTCGTAAAATCTCATTAAAAAGGATATTAAAATCATAGTCTCAGTAGTGGGTTAAATTAAAGAGAATGAATCCACATTTTTCTCATTCAGAATTATATATGTTCATAACCATAATTTTAAAATTTCAGTTGTATAGCCCATATTAAATTATAATTAATATAGAATATATTTTCTAATAATTTTATTATCTAGATTTCTACTTAGTCTTTCATGTTACAAGTTACATGGAAAAACAGTTGAGACTGTCAATACTTCACAGAGGCTAACTAGTACTCACACTCATTAAATGAGAATGGAATTGTCTGAATAAATTACTTCTGACATTCCTGCTGTCAGCTGGAACCTGGGGAGCTGTTAAGAGTATAATATCCTTACCTCCCTATGCAAGAAGTGGTCAGAATAGTTAACACCTCTTTTTACTTTCAGCTAACTGACTACTAAGAATCATTTAAACTGCTGTGACCAAATGATCAGATTAGATCATGCTGTTGCTACAACCAAAGATGTTCAACAAGAAGAATATGGCAAGAGGAAACAATAGAATAGGGAAAAAAGTAATTATATACCCATACCAGGTTTGTAACAGATACTGTCTTATGAGGAAAAGTTACTAACAGATCATTCTGCCTCTGACATGATCCAATGTAGACAACATTTGCCTTCTGTGGTGTTAACTAAAAAGGTTAATAGTGTCCCATGGAAGATCCCTATTGACATATTTAGCCTTGAGTGCCTTTTTTAGGAACGACAGTACCATTATGTAGGGTTTTATGAGCAAACCCTTGTTCACTCTATTCTTCCTCTATATAATCTTATCATCACCAGCTTTTTTGATTCATTTATTCATATCTGTCCTTTCTCTGTGGAATAACTATGAGAGTGAGAACGTATTTTTATTAATGTATTTATGCATCAGTAATCCCTGGCTCAGGACCTGACACATATTACACATTCAATAGGTATTTTGTATTTCTATGTAACTTTTTTTTCTAAGAAAATTGCTTTGATCCCCCCCCCCCGTCAGTACTTTGAAGAGGAGACAGTTTTTAATTCCTCCTTGCACATATCCATCAGTAGGTCTTGTTATTCTTAAGTTCTTCTCAGAAGGGCACAATGCTTCTTGTTAGATAGTTTTAAAAAAAAATGAATGCTATGCTTTGTTATTACAATTATTTAAATCCCCTTTAAACAGTTAAGTGATTGAATACAGGGTTATTTGTTTAGTCTCATAAGACTTTTACATTTAATTATCACCTTTTTTAGTGCATCTATAGACAGATGAAATCCTTCTTAGTATTAAATATTCAATTTATGATATTTCTTTGTCTTCTATTTTCTTTTTACAAAGATAGGAAAATTTTTATTTATTTATTTTTTATTTATTTATTTATTTTTCCTTTAAATATTTATTTTGTCGACATACAATGTGGTTGATTATTATGGCCCATCACTGAAACCTCCCACCCTCCTCCCTCTCCCCCCTCCCACCCAACAATGTCCTTTCCTTTTGCTTGTTGTAACAACTTCAAAGGATTGTAGTTCTTCCCCCTCCCCACCCTGGTTATTTTTTGTGTGTGTGAGTGAATTTATTTATTTATTTTTAGCTCCCACCAATAAGTGAGAACATGTGGTATTTCTTTTTCTCTGCCTGACTTGTTTCACTTAATATAATTCTCTCAAGGTCCATCCATGTTGTTGCAAATGGCAGTATTTCATTCTTTTTTATAGCAGAATAGTGTTTCATTGTGTAGATATACCACATTTTCCATATCCACTCATCTGATGATGGACATTTGGGCTGGTTCCAACTCTTAGCTATTGTAAAGAGCGCTGCAATAAACATTGGGGAACAGGTATACCTTCGACTTGATGATTTCCATTCCTTAGGGTATATTCCCAGCAGTGGGATAGCTGGATCATATGGTAGATCTATCTGCAACTGTTTGAGGAACCTCCATACCATTTTCCATAGAGGCTGCACCATTTTGCAGTCCCACCAACAATGT
>NW_007726857.1:522821-523372 GCF_000696425.1 Galeopterus variegatus
TCCCAGCACCATTTGCTGAAGAGGCAGTCCCTACCCCAGTGAATAGGCTTGGTGCCTTTGTCAAAGATCAGATGGCAGTAAGTGTGTGGGTTGATTTCTGGATTCTCTATCCTATTCCATTGATGAGTGTGTCTGTTTTTATGCCAGTTCCATACTGTTTTGGTTATTATAGCTTTGTAGTATAGCTTAAAGTCAGGTAGTGTTATGCCTCCTGCTTTACTTTTTTTGCTCAGCATCGTTTTTGCTATGTGTGGTCTTTTATTATTCCACATAAATGTCTGGATATTTCTTTCCATTTCTGAGAAAAATGTCATTGGAATTTAATGGGGATTGCATTGAATTTGTATATCACTTTGGGTAGTATGGACATATTCACTATGTTTATTCTTCCAATCCAAGAGCATGGGATATCTTTCCATCTTCTTGTATCCTCTCTAATTTCTCTCAGCAGTGGTTTGTAGTTCTCATTATAGAGATTTTTCACATCCTTGGTTAACTCAATTCCTAAGTATTTTATTTTTTTGGTGGCTATTGTAAATGGGCAAGCTTTC
>NW_007726857.1:524372-526465 GCF_000696425.1 Galeopterus variegatus
ATTGGTCTGTTCAAATTTTCTACATCTTCATGGTTCAGTTTTGGGAGCTTGTGTGTGTCCAAAAATTTATCCATTTCCTCTAGATTTTCAAATTTGTTGGCGTATAGTTGTTTATAGTAGTCTCGAATGATTCCTTGCATTTCAGATGAATCAGTTGTAATATCGCCTTTTTCATTTCTAATTTTTGTTATTTGAATCTTCTCTCTTCTTTTTTTTGTTAGCCATGCTAATCGTTTGTCAATTTTGTTTATCTTTTCAAAAAACCAACTTTAGCTAGGGAGGTGATTTTTCTTTGTAAGGCAGATAGAAATTCAGCTGTGGAGGTGAGGGCCTTTTGTAGTTTCTTATTAACATCTTGGACCACCCATAGAGTATGTCCCAAGGCCCTGCCTGACAGGCCGGTTGCAACAATTGATGCCATTAAGGACATTCCCACTAGGACTGGGAGAAAGATGGCTCGACGCTGTCTTGGGGGTAGATGAAAAAGGTGGAAAAGCTCTGCGTGGGAATATAAAGTTAGTTGGGGAATGACAGTGACTAGGTAGCAAGGGACGGAGGTATTAGGAAAGATAAAGGTGGAAAGGGTTCCGTTGCACCAATAAAAGGTACCCGGAGGGGACGTTGTGTGGCTTGTGATGGTGGACCTTTTTGTGCAATGGAATGAAGAATGGGGTGAAGGGGTGGATGATCCCAGAAAGCAGTGATANTTGGATGATCCCAGAAAGCAATGATAGGACACCAGAGTGTGGTTGGAGGTATTATTGGGGTCCCATAGAGGAACATCGGGAAGGCTGAGGGGTGTAGAGGAAGAATTGGAAGGGAGTGAGGTAATGTTTACAGGGACAGCAGCCAGAAGTGGGCATAGCAAAGATGCACAAAGGAAGCAATTATTAGGAGAGATAAAGTTGAAGAAAGTCTGGTTAAGGAAGATAACAGTTTCAGAAATAATTTGTTGCCAAGTAAAGATGGGAGAGAGCTGGTTGGCAGCGTTTATCTCTGAAGAAAGGGTTTTTTCTTGTTGAGAAATGTGAGTATGTACAGCAGATAAGGAAACGGGATTTTTTATGAGGACATATGTGCGGGAGATTTCAAATTGTCCGCACGGGAGGGAACTGACCCTGACGTCGCAGTAGAAAAATCCAACAACTACCCCAGCCCACCTGGGGTCCCAGGGGTCATGAATGAATAATTAGTATGTGTACCTGTCCCACCTGTTCCCCACCAGCCGAAAGATTTGGTTGATACATTGTGGCACCTTCGGATCATGAATCCGACACGACCAATATGGGCATCCCCCATAAGTTTCCAGCCACCAGCGACAATAATCTTTGGTTTGATCAAAAAGAAAACATAGATATGGGTATGAGGCTTGAGGGATTAATTTACTCCCTGTAAGGGGAATGGTAAGGAGACTTCAGCATCCAGCTGGAGAACAGTCCGCCGTGGAAGGGAGTAGGGTGGTGGTTTTACCTTGTTTCCCTGTTAGAGTTTCTCGCACTGTGAACCGCCAAACGTACGGGGATTTAGAGGCACCTACTAGGCACAGTAAGAGAAACAGGATAATGTTAACGGGAGTGGTCATTATTCCTGTNAGTGCAGGCAAACGTTTCAGTTTCTTGAAAGGGTGTGTCTTGAACTTGCAGAGTATGCGTATGTTCTGCGGAATCCACTGGTGAAGCTGGGAAGCAGGGTTTTAACCTCGAAATGTGGATCCATGGAGTTACTTGGTTGTTTGGTATGGAAATCTTGGCAGCTGTAGGAGTACAAAGAATGACTGGGCAAGGGCCTTCCCACTTAGGAGTTAAAGGACCTTGTGGCTCTGGGGAGGTGTAGAATACTAAATCCCCAGGGTGTACTGTGGAGGTGTTTTGGGAGGAGGTAGGATTAGGCAATAGCCAATACCTGTGTTTCCAGAGTTCAGCTCAAAGATGGGAGAATAACGGGATAGCTAGATTGGAGGGTATGGTTTCTTGTTTAGGGATGATTCCTGGAGGTAAAGGGAAACTTCCATACATAATCTCAAAAGGGGAGGGGTTTAAAGGTTTCTTTGGGAGGACCCTGAGTCTGAACAAGGCTAGGGGTAAAAGGCGGGT
>NW_007726857.1:527007-528508 GCF_000696425.1 Galeopterus variegatus
GTCTGCAGCAGGGACATTACCCCTAGCTTGATGTGAGGGATATGGTTTGGCTTTTAAGGGATATGGTTTGGCTTTTAAGGGAGTGTTAGGGTTGATACGTTGGCAGATGGAGCAATCGTGAGAGATTTTCTGTAAGAGAGTTTTATCGGCTGGGGTTAGAGGAAAGAAAGTTTGGAGGAAGTGTGTTAAACTTTGAGGGTTTGAATGGAATAGATCATGAAGAAGATGGAAAAGAGATTTATTATCTGGTGTTGGAGCAGGGTTGTCTGTGGTATCTGGTAGGAGAGGAAGGAGTGCTGCATCTGGGGTGTCACGGCCCTCTGTGGGACCAATCATGCCATTTCATCTGCTAAGCGGTTACCTTGAGTTATGGGAGAGCTGTCCTTTCGACGTGCTTTGCAATGGGAGACCCCTAACTGTTTGGGTAGCCGAGAGGCTTCAAGGAACTTGTCTATTAAGACAGAATTGGTTATAGCATTGCCTTTGGTGTTGAGCAATCCTCTTTATTTCCAGATTGCTGCATGGGATATAAGTATGTGGAAAACGTATTTGGAATCTGTGTATAGGTTAAGGGATTTTCCTTCTGCCAGTATACAGGCCCGAGTGGCCACAATCAGTTCAGCTTGTTGGTTAGTGGTACCAGGTGGTAATGGCTGAGCTTCTACAATTGAGTTTAAAGAAACCACAGCATAGCCTGCACAATGTTCAAACCTGCTCCTGAACGAGGACCCATCCGTGAACCAGGTATGGTCAGCCTCAGGCAGAGGGCCTTCAGAAATGGAGGAGTGACAAGGAATGAAATTTTGAAGGGCTTCCAGACAGTCATGGACTAGGGTGTTGAGCCGATAGGGAAAAGGGAGAAGAGTAGCAGGATTTAGAGGCCAACACAGGAGAAAGGTAATATCAGGATTTTCTAGGAAGGAGGACAGCAAGCCTAAAATCCTAGATGGGGAAAGGGAGTGTAGAGCTTTGTAGGTGAGGAGGTGCTTTAGATGGTGAGGCGAGAGTATGGTTAAGGGTGCACCAAATGGTAATTTATAAGCCTCTTTCTGTAGTAGATGTCCAGCAGCCAGGGCATGAAGGCAGGGAGCCCAGCCCCAGACAGTGGGATCTAGTTGTTTGGACAAGTATGCTACTGGGGCGAAGGAAGGGCCATATGTTTGTCCTGACACACCCATGGCTTTTCCGTCCCTTTCATGTACGTAAAGGGAGAAGGGTTTAGTGAAGTCAGGGAGGTGTAAAGCAGGGGCCACGACCAGAGCCTGGCGGAGTTTTTGGAATGGCTTATCTGGTGAAGATGATAGGGTTTCATTTTGGTCTCCTTTTGCAAGGGCATATAGTGGGCGGTCCAATAAAGAGTAATTTGGGATCCATGCTGTAAAGTATCCCGCTAGGCCTAAGAAGGATAGGATTTCTGCCTTAGTTTTTGGAGTAGGTAGGGACTTTAAAAGCTCCTTCCCATTAAGGATGATGGCCGTTCGAGAAGGAGCTAATTCAAATC
>NW_007726857.1:529475-530014 GCF_000696425.1 Galeopterus variegatus
GGCCTTTCGAGAAGGAGATAATTCAAATCCTAGATAAGTGACTTCAGTGAGGGATATTTGGTGATAGAAGGGGTAGAGGGATAGAGGGATAGAAGGTGAAATGCAATACCCTTTGTCTGCCAGGAAATTAAGAAGGGAAGCGGTGTCAGCCTGTGATTGTTCCCACGAGGGACTACAGAGCAAAAGGTCATCCACGTACTGCAGGAGGGTTGACTGTGGGTGAGAAGAGTGAAAATATTTGAGGTCTTGGGCCAACACTTGGCCAAAGAGGTGAGGGCTGTCCCGGAATCCCTAGGGGAGGACAGTCCAGGTGAGTTGTTCAGAGTGTCGTGTATTGGGGTCAGTCCAGGTAAAGGCAAATATGTCCTAGGGGGGGGGGGGGTCCATGGAATGGAAAAGAATGCATCTTTTAAATCTAGGTCTGAAAAATGAGTCGTGGAAGCTGGGATCTGTGACAGAAGAGTATAGGGATTGGGTGTTAAAGGATGAATGGGGGGTTTAAACACCCACCAGCTGAGACTCCCCAAATGTATGTAGGG
>NW_007726857.1:530134-531659 GCF_000696425.1 Galeopterus variegatus
GGGGGGGTTTCGTCTGCAGGGTCAAAATTATCAGAAGTAGGGGGTAGTGAAGGCAGTGAGAAGGGGGGGTTTCGTCTGCAGGGTCAAAATTATCAGAAGTAGGGGCTAGTGAAGGCAGTGAGGATGGAGGGGGTTTGGAAGCAAGGAGAACCTGGGAAGGAGAGCAGGTGAGACAGAGAGGGATTTTGGGCAAGTAGGCGGAAAGCCTCCACATATGGAATATCTTTCCACTTTCTCAGGTGCTGGCAGTAGTTAACAAGGTCCCGGAGAATGTTGGGATCGAGTGTGCCCTCAGGGGGCCACTTATTTTGGTTATCTAGGGGATAATAAGGCCAATCTTGTGTGCAAAATTTAGTGAGGAGTTTGGGTTTAATGTCAGGCTTGAGGGATAGGGTGGTAAGGTTGTTTAAGAGACATTGTAAGGGCGAATCACTCCGGAGGGAGGAGGTGGAAGCTCCCATTCCGAAGAGGATAAGAGAGAGAGAGAAGGTTTAAAAGGAGGATTAGAACGAGCCCTATGGCCAGATGAGAAGGACGGAACTCCCAGGGCATCCCCCATGAGTCATGCTGTTCCCAGGAGGTGGGTTCAAGGATGAACCCAGGAAGGAAGGGGGTGTAGGTCGTCACCTAGACCCTCGCTTCCCGAAGGCAACTGTGCCTGGAGCCGGAGGGACCTAGCGCGCTAGGGTTTTGACTGACGGTGGGGGTCCTGGACCTGGTAGGAGGAAGGTTAAAAGGAGTGAGAGAAAGAGAGAGGAATGGGGGCTTAGCCTCTGGGGCCTCAGGGGATATGATTAGGGTGAAGGTCTAAATAATCTACAAGCCTGACAAAAGGAAAAGGGGGCTTACCTAACGGATGAGCCGGTGGTGGGTGAAAGAAGTCAGAGCCGGAGAAAATAGACGGGGGCGGACCGTCAGTTCCAGGGGGTCACGGAGGAGTCTGAGGATGTCCAAGGAAGGAGTCCCTTGGCGCAGGATGAACTGCTTCCCAGGTTTCGGCACCAAATGAAGGGGCGAATGGACGAAGGAATCACGCAAGACCCAGGCTAACAGTTCGCCAGAGAAGTTCCACTTTATTCAAGGACTGTGCGTATATTTATAGGGATCTGCGTTCCAGGTTTTAATAGGGGGTGGACGGGGCAGTAGCTGATTGGACGTTGCTGGGCAGGAGGTGAGCCTTGACTTGTGACTGGCTAAGGATTGGTGCGGGAGGGCTTGGGTGTTGGTGCCGATGGGCTTGTTTATTGCAGAGAAGAGCCTGGAAGGGCGCCATATTGCTAGGGAATGCTTTTCCCCCTTGCCCTCCGCTTGAGTGCCCATGGTATCCTTACATTCAAGTGCCTACAGTATCCTTAAATTATCCTTACACCTGCTCTTATGGTATTAGTGTCTATTTCTTTCTTTAGGTCTAATAGAGTTTGTTTTATAAATCTGGCTGCTCCAACATTGGGTGCGTACATATTTATGATTGTTATGTCTTCTTGATGCATCAGTCCTTTTATCATTATGTAGTGACCCTCATTGT
>NW_007726857.1:532108-543549 GCF_000696425.1 Galeopterus variegatus
TTTTAAGATTCTCTCTTTGTCTTTGAGTTTTGCCAATTTGACTATAACATGTCTTGGAGAAGACCTTTTTGGGTTGAATACGTTTGGAGATTGTTGAGCTACCTGGATCTGAAGATCTGTGATTTTTCCTATGCCTGGGAAGTTTTCTGCCACTATTTTGTTGAATATGTTTTCAATACATTCTCCTTTTTCCTTCCCTTCTGGTATACCCATGACTCGGATATTTGAGCGCTTAAGGTTGTCTAATGTCTCTCTCAGATTTTCTTCAATATCTTTGATTCTTTTTTCTTTTTTCCTATCTCCTTTTGTTATTTCAATCAGTCCATCTTCAAGTTCAGAGGTTCTCTCTTCAACTTCCATTATCCTGCTGATTAAACTCTCCATTGTGTTTTTTATTTCGCTGAATAACTTCTTCAGTTTGGCAAGTTCTGCTACATTTTATTTCAGGTCATTGATTTCCTTGTACATTTCCTCTTTCATGTCCTGTATACTTTTCCTCATTTCATCATGCTCTCTAGCTGAGTTTTCTTGTATCTCATTCAGTTTCTTTAGAATTATCACTCGAAATTCCTTGTCATTTATTTCAAGGGCTTCCTGTTCTATAGGATCTAGAGTTTGAGATTTATTAACTTTTGGTGGTGTACTTTCTTTTTTTTTTTTTTGTATTTCTGGTATCTTTTTTTTGATGTTTATTCATTTTGGCAGGGGGTTTCACAGTGCACAGTTTCGACCCTATTGGCTAACTAAGGTGTGGCTGTGTTTGTCAATTTGTTATGTCTACCTCTGTGACTGCTCAGTTGGCCTCTAGTGTTTTGGGTGTGTGGTTGCCTCGGGTCTTGAGCCTCTCCGGAGAGCCACCTCTCCAGTTAGCTTGGACTCTGCTGGGCTGCTGGTTCACACATTGGCGGCCCCACAGGGCGTGTGTTTTCTGCTGAGTCTCTGCCTCCCTAGCCAGACATCTCCCTGCTCTGTGCTCACTAGACGGGGCTGTTGGACCTCGCAGAGGCGGCCCACAGGGTGTGTGTTTTCTGCCAAGTCTCCACCTCCCTAGCTGGACGTCTCCCTGTTCTGTGCATACTAGGTGGGGCTGTTGGACCTCGCAGAGGCGGCCCGCAGGGTGTGTGTTTTCTGCCGAGTCTCCGCCTCCCTAGCCAGATGCCTCCCTACTCTGTGCGCTCTAGACTGGGCTGGGGCGTGTCTTCTGCAACCCTTGTCTATCAGCCAGGCCTTCACGACCCTGCTCAGCACCATCCCTCCCAGGAAGTCTTTCAGGTTTCTGCTAGGCACAGCCGACTGGTCGCTCTGGGTGCCTTTGTAGCACTGTATAGGGCTTTCTTGGGACTTATCACCTTCCTCCTGGTATTGCAGTTATCTGTGTACTTGTTTTATCTCCCACCCCAGAGCGTGAGCTCCTCGGGGGAGGAGTCTGCAACACACAGTTCCTCTTTGATTCCCCCCGGCGCGGACCGACTCCGACACCTGCCCGCAGTCAGCTCTCCGGCAGGTTCAAGCAAGCTCGGGAGCGCTCCAATCACACATTTCCTAACCATAAATCGGTTAGGCGTTTTTCCCAACTGATGGCCACAGAGATGTTATCTGCCTCCTGGTAACAGGAAGTTTATCGGGGCCCGGAGCCCAGGGTGCAGTGGAGTGACAATTGGCCCAGCGCGTTCTTCCCTGTCCTCCCGCCGCTGGCCGGGGAATCCCCATGCCACCAGCCCTGCCAGAGAACCACGGGGGAAGTGGGATGTGAGGCCAGCCTGCAGACCCCGGGAGGCCCCGTGTTGGGGCAAGGAAGTGGGAAGGCTCAGTGAGGTGCTGAGCCGGGCGAGGAGGGCAGGCCTGGCCCAGCTGGCCGGCTCCTCCCCGACCCAAGAAAATGGAGGCAGCCCCGGGCCAGTGACTGGCCTAGTGGGGCAGGCGGATGCCGGACGGGCATCTGCCCCACAAGCAGGGCCAGGCTGGGGGTCACTCACAGAGCTGGGCCGGCCGAGCAGCTCCCTCTCCGTTTCCGTGTCGTCCTACCTGCTGCCGCCTCGGGCTGCTCACTCGGTCCCACGGCGCGGCTCGGGTGCTCGCAGCTGATTCCAAACTGGGCGAGGAACAGTGGCATTATGGGCCTTCCTAAAACTCCAACAGGGGCCTTCTCCTAGTATCTACAGCCATCAAATTGCAATGTAGTATTCAATATACTACACCAAAAATAGCTCCAGGGTCAAAAAAAAAAAAAGAAATGCAGTATACTGTAATCTCTTCTTGAATATTCATAATGACCATGCGTATGTATATTAAAAGAGTTTAGAATCCCATCAGTTATAAATAAATGAACAGAAGTCTTGCAAAACTTTGTTTAATAAATCAGAGGAAAAACCAAACTTTTTTTATTCTCTCACAAAGCAAAAATCAACACAGAAAACCAACTTCTTTTTTTTTTCTGTCTTTTGTCTTTTTCCGTGTCCGGCAACGGATCGCAACCCTCAGTGCTGCCCCCGGACCAGACCGGGGACCAGCAACGGGATCGCAACCCTCGGTGTTGCTCCCGCGCCTTGCTCAGCCAGTGAGTGGGAACCGGTCTGTATGTGGGATCCGAACCCTCGAGCGGGAGCGCCGCTGCGCTTCCCAAGTGGCACGCCATCCAGTGCGCCACCAGGCTGGCCCCATCACGCTGTCTTTTGACGCCCCTGCTCCAGACCTGTCGCCATCTTGACCTCTCTTCAAGTTAGATAGGAAAAATTTTTAAAGGGGATAGATTCTCTAAATGCCAAAGGATAACTTGAAATTTGTATTAGACTTCTCTAGAAATAAGAACTGCTAATGAATAAATTGGCTTGGCAATCTGTCTTCTATTTTCATAGTCTTATTTTCTTAATTACCTGATCAATGATATGTCTATCACAAAACTTCATTTTATTTTTATTTTTTATTTCTTTTCATATATCTGTATGATCATTTACTGCACCTTTCTTAAAATTTCTGTTTGAATAACAAGAATGCTAACTACTGAGTGCTTGCTTACTATATACAATCACTGTGCAAGAATTCTATCATTCAATTTTTAAAATTGCCCAGGGAAGCTGCTTTTCTTACTCTCAATTTACAAAATAAAAAAATAAAAACCTAAAATGAATAGAGGTTCAATATCTTGCAAACATGGTGGAACCCCAGGATGTGTGCCCATGTCTGTTTTACCTTTCTTTAAACACACTGGTTGGCAGAGATATAAAATCATGACTTTATGTTGTGTTCAAGTCTCATTAATGTCTTACGTATGAGGAAACAAAGTATTTTCTTTTGTCATTAGCCTTTTTGTGGTGGGTGTATCTTTAGGATTTTGGGAGGATTAAGAGAACATCGGGGTAAAGATAAAGTACTGTGGATGAGCTTGTGTAAATTTCTTTTGTTATTTGGTTTCTCAATATAGATACAATAATTGCACTGTGCTGAACTTATCAATAAAAATGCAAAAACAGAATTTTCATTTTGAATTCAGTTTTTGACATACAAGTAAAAAAAATACAAAAAAATTTATAAAAAAAAAATATATATATATAACATGCATTTATTGATAGGTTTTCATTTTTTTCACCAGTTTTGTATATTTTCCTTCTTTTGCGGCCTCTCAAATGTTGGAAATTATCACTTTTAAAAGAAAGGTTATAGGGGTAGCTGGTTAGCTCGGCAGGTTAGAGTGCAGTTTTAACACCAAGGCCAAGGGTTTGGATCCTAGTGTATGCCAGCCGCCCAAGTAATAAAAAGGTTATAAACTTTCTCCAAAGCAAAATATTATTTAAATACATTTTTATGATCTCTATCTGCCCTATTTTGTGAGAAGACATTTTATCTATAACCACACACACACATACACACACACATGCAGATATGCACACACAGCACATTTCTGTAAAATGTATGTCTAACATTTCCTTTTATTTCTTACAGTAATTCTTTCAGAGAGATCTTATTCAACTAACATATATTGAAATAATGGCTTTTATTATTTAGATTCCATATGAGTTGATCAAGTGTGCCAGAGCCAGATGAAGGAGACACTATGCAAGCCCTGTGTCCTCCTTTAACATCCTGCATTCTATTTGACTTTACCTAAGTATTCCAGATCTTATACGACCTTAAGAAAGTTAGAATGAAAGTAAAATATATAAAAGAAGGAATCTTTTATTCTTAATTCAGGATTCTAGTAAGTAGCTTTGAAGAGTTAGGGGATGAAATCTGCATTTTTTTTTTTTAAGTTGAAAACAACCCATAATGAGTGATTTTCTGTTCAGCCATGTTGAAATGTGACACATTCTTTCTAGTTCACTAAGTTAATCAAGCCAAGGATTTATCTTCATTGTTATTCTTATCAGTCACAGATATAATTTGAATTAGGAAGGTTTTTTTTTTTTTTTTTTTTTTTTTGGTAAGGGGACGGTTTAAAACAGTCTTTTCCTATGCTGAGTAATCTTCTTTCAAGTCTGGGAAGCTAAATGTTTAATAAGCTACGTTTTTATTCTCTAACTAGGGAGAAAGAACAGTATGGAATATGAAACATCATTGGCTTTCACTAATGAAGAAGGAAGGAAAATGAGGAAACTGGCATTCATTTAGTAGTTGCTGTGCCCGCCACTGTTAAGGATCTTACATATTTCTTTCAATTACTTCTAATCCAACCTAGTCATCTAGATATTATTCCAGTTTCATTGATGAGGAAATTGAGGCCTAATGGATGCAGTTTGGTTTTTTTAGTATAGTTTTATGTCTTGAAAGTACTAAGGAAATTATAAGAACACAGTTTCCTATGACTTCAAAGTCATCCCTTTTCACTATTCCCTATACTTTCTCCCTTCTAATTTTTTCTTTAATTTACAATGTTCTACAAAAACCCAAATCCTAGTTTCTTGAAGAAACCACTTCTAATAGTTATATTTTAATGCTACTGATATTTAATACATATAAGAAAATGGGATCTTACTGTATCTGTTGCTCTGTGACTAAACATTTGCAGTTAAAATATATTTTGGAAATGCATGCTCTCACTCTTTTTAATAGTTGAATACGGATATAGCATCACTTATAAATTAATGAAAAAATCAAGTTCATACATTTTTAAGAAAATTTAACCAGATAGGTGTATGCAGATCTCCCAGCTTGGGTATTATATTAATCAGAAGTTGATCTATAATTCATCCATAATAGCAGCAGCATGAAAATTTGCCAGACTAAAGGTTTAAGGCTATATAAGTCTTTTTTTTTTTTTTTTTTTTTGGTCCTCAGGATATATTTGTCTTTTACTTGTATGCCTTCAGTCCTCAATAAATTTGTAGGTGGAACTTTGCTTTGCTTTTGTATTTTATTTTTTTATTTTCTGGAGGTTCGTTCTTTCTTTTGATAGATTTATAGCTTACTTATGTACTTTTTAGAAGGGCTTAGCCTTTTTTTACTCTCTTTATTTTAATGATCTATACTTTTACTTTCTTAGCACTTAGCATAACACAAAACCTCTTCTGGGCTAATTCTAATGATTGGTTACCTTATCAGTTTGCATCCTTTGTTATTTAAAGTGAAAGTTTAAAGAGTCCTCCTAGTATGGGCCAGAACCAAAAAAAGTTTAGAGAGTCTAATCCCTTTCTAATCTCTTTTTCAGAGATGAGAAAATAAATGTGTCAATCCTAAGATTCTTCAACTAGTCAGGAATCAAGTGAGGACCAGAATCATATACCTTAGAACATCTCCTGTATCAGTTATTACCTGTGTAAGATATTGATATGCAAATGTATGTGTGTGTGTGTTGCACAATATGGATTTGTGTCCACACCTTATTTTGCTTTCCTATTAGTGATTCTTCATATTTTAGAAGAAATTGTGATTCTTGTTCCAGTAGAGGTGAGAAAGATTTATTGATCCAGTCTTTTCTAGACTTTACTGTGACCTTTTTCAGGATGATCAGTTGTAGTTAGAGCTACAGTCTGATGTTTGGTATCTTTCCTGCCCTTTAAGAATATTGCAACCAGCTAATAGTGTGAAAGTAGAGGAAAAACCTAGAGCAACTAAATCTATCAAGAGAAATAATGGCATGTAATCTTTGTCTTGAACAGTATTAAGTGTTTTTTATATGTCTTCCTATGTAAGAAGATGTACAATGCAAATTTATTAACCAGGATAATAAAATACCATTTTTTAATAAGATACAATTTTTATAAACTACAATCAAGATTAGTTTGTGATTAATTCTGTCAAAATCCTTATTAAATTACTTTTTAAAAGGTGAATTGTTAAGTAATACATACTCAGTAACATTAGAAAAAAATGTACTGAATGTAAACATGCTGTAATGCTATCAAAGATTTTACCACTTTTATTTATTTATTTATTTATTTATTTTTGTCTTTTGTCTTTTTCTGTGTCCGGCAACGGATCGCAACCCTCAGTGTTGCCCCCATACCGGACCGGGGACCGGCAACGGGATCGCAACCCTCGGTGTTGCTCCCGTGCCTCGCTCAGCCAGTGAGCGGTAACCGGTCTGTATGTGGGATCCGAACCCTCAGGCGGGAGCGCCGCCGCGCTTCCCAAGAGGCACACTATCCAGTGCGCCACTGGGCCGGCCCTGATTTTACCACTTTTAATATGCAGTCATACTATTAGTACTCTTTTCTTGGCTAAAATTTCTTCATTGTATTTTTTTTTTGTAATAATATATTGCTAAAACTTAAGTAGTAAATTCCACCTTTAATATTTTACTCACAATATTAAAGAGATGTGAATACTAGCCTTTATGGAGTTTTTCCTTTAAATTTTCCTTTTAATATATTTTCTGGGTTTTTGGGGGGTGGGGAAAGAGGATGTGTGATTCTTTGTCACTATGGAGTAAGCAAAATGAGTAAATAGTAATAATTTGACCTGGGTCCTTATAAATTGGACAACTTGACTTTCTTACTAAAAGGTCATGATGGAGTGCGTTCTTCACCTTAACCATAGTACGTAAAAAATTAAAGTGAAAAGTATGAAAGTAATGAAAGTGAGTATGGTTCCTAAATTTATGAATGAAGTGGGAGTGAGCTGGCAAAATCCATGCTTATTTTGGGCAATGAATGATTAATAATTTTAGGAAGACATTTTGAATGTCTTTTTGGTTGTCTGATTAGCAAAAATAAAAAAAAATAATGGAAAAATATAGTAAGGAATCAATGAAAGGACAAAGAGATTTAAATAACTAATGCATTACTCATAATCAGCCTCAATCATTGTGATTCTTGGGACAAAATATATATATATATATATATATTTTTTTTTTTTTTTGCCTATTTGGTAGTTTTAAACTTTTAGGAGGAAAGGTTCTAGCTTATATAAACACTTTCCCTGTGAGAAAAGGATAGAAGTCTTAGCAAATCATTAATTGTCCATTAGAAAGCAAAAATGACTCTTTTTTGGACCATATTGCAAGAATAACTGCAATTCCTAAAAAACACAAATGGGGCAATAAAAACTATTAAGTGTGCACCACGAATACAAGCCCTGTCTCCTAATCAATAAAATATCACTGAGTATTTATACTGTTTCCTAAGCGGAAAAAAAAAAAAAGACTAAAATTTCTGTTCCATTAATTGTTATATGAGAGCACTTCAAATCTACAATTAACTTATCCAGTGGCTGCAGTTTTGAAACTATATTCCAAGTGGTAATGCTTTGAGATTTAGAATAAAAATTCCTCATGGGGGAGGGCTTAAAATATTTATTGAGTAACGTTTTTTATAAATAACTTTTTAAGATCACTTTAATAATGTTTTAAAAGGTAGAAATTTTCTTTTTTTAAAAAAATTATTAACCCAAAGAAGAAATAATTGGATTAAGTATCATTAACTGATTTTTCTAACAATATTTGCACATGCCTATTGAAAAAAAAACTTTCTTTAATACTCTCTAGGAGAACTGGAAAATGTAAAAGAGAAAACATAGTTTACCAAACATCCAAGAAGTAGCCCATAGTGTAGGTAACTTAATTAGAATGTCAGAAAGATCGTTTTGTTTGTTTGTTTTGTTTTTTTCAGACACTAAGAATGCAAAGCTATATAATTAAGATGGGCAAACATTTTTGTATTATTTAATGATAGAATTATAAGGATTTTAGTAATTGCTTTTCATCTTATTTTTTTTTTACCCAGTCTGAATCTAAAGATACATGATTGTTGAAAGCAAAATAGAGGGTTCTTTGGACTGATTGATTAAATAAAGCAGAGGTCAGCAAGCAATGGTGGTTATTCCAAATTATGCTTGTTTTAACACACTTGGTTTACTTACTGTCTGTATCTGCTTTCTTGCTACAACAAAACAGTTGAGTAATTTTAACAGAGCCCATCTGTTCCAAAAGGCCTAAAATATTTACTATCTGACCTCTTAAAGAAAACTCATGGGCCGGCCCGGTGGCGCACTCGGTAGTGCGGCGCTTGGGATTGCGGCGGCGCTCCCGCCGAGGGTTTGGATCCCATATAGAGACCAGTCCGCTCACTGGTTGAGCACAGTGCGGGCGCAACACCGAGGGTTGCGATCCCGTTGCCGATCACGGTACGGGCGCAACACTGAGGGTTGCGATCCCGTTACTGGTCACAAAAAAAGAAAAAAAAAAAAAAAGAAAACTCATGCTGATCTCTGAAATAAATACATACATACATATCATGCATACGTATCAGCCATACTATGGTGTGTAATTTTAAAGTTGTTTTGCAGAAAAAAATTTAGAAATAGAATTTCTAAGATTGTTCTCCATTTATCCTTCCTTGACCTACAATATTTATACTTCTGTTATAATTGTAGAATCTCTCTTGCCACACACACACACACACACACACACACACACACACACACACACACACACACACACGGAGGAAAGGCCAAACCTGCTGGACCTTGATCTGAGATTTCTAACCTCCAGAACCGTGAGAAACGAATTTATTATTTTTCAAGTTGCCCAGTCTGTGGTATTTTGGTATGGCAGCCTGAGATGACTAAAATGCATGTATTGTATGCACAAGACAAAAGTGGAGTCAGGCTGGAAGGAAATTCAACTGTCAGAATGGTCAACTGCAAGAGCTCAACCCTAATTTGAAGTGCATTAAAAAGAAAGAAATTACTCATTTAACTGAAAAGTGCCAGGTTTAATTTGATTTCAGCATCTTTTTATCCAAATGCTCAAGTGATGTAATCAGAAATCTCTCTCCACTTTTCTTTTCCTTTGTGTTGGGCTTCATCTTTAGGTTGGCACTACTAGATTTATTGGATTGATCTTTCAAGCAGAGTTTTAGGATTACCAGCACATTTTTTTGCAGAGTTTTTAGCAAACATTCCAAATTTGGATGTTGTTAACCTCTCTTGAATTGCATGTGCCTATCCCTGAACAGGTCACTGAGATGGGACCAGGGAGATGAAGTAGGCACATGCTTGTTGAGAATATGAGCAAATGATTCTCCAGAGCAAAATCCATATGCTCTTGTAGGAGTGGATGCTGGGTGGACAAATAGATGTCAACTACTTTCAGTAAACCAAGAAAATTGTACTAAAAAAACTCTTCAATAATACAATAATTCCATATCCTTAGGATTTCCTGCATTAATATTTGTCAGAGATATTTTTGGCTAAAAAAAATGTGACTTTTGCCTTTGGCAGTGTACGCTGGAAAAGTATTCTATGGGGGAGGACTACGCTAATTAATATCTTGGGAAAATTTTGAATTTCCCATATAATGTACTTTCTGGTAATTAGTTAATTTTAACACTTAAAATTTTGAACAAAGCTTTTGTTTTTTTATATCCCAAGTAATAATAATAATTTTTATTAAATGTGATTTTTTTTATTAAGGAAAAATTATATTTGAATTTTCCTTTAGCACCAAAAAAATTCCCAAATATCCTTACAAAATTTAGGAATGAAAATAAATATAAGGTGATTTTTTAAAATTAAATTTGATTTTCTTTAACTCATTATTATCTGTGGGATGAGTTTTAAATGTTTCCAGATAGGTGTATAAAATTGTTAATATGCTGTAAGGTAAGTATTGACTTGGAAATTAAATATTAAAATGATTTTAACACTTTTCTACTTCTTAGAATTATATTCCATTTTATGTTCTATTTTCTGAAATGAAAATGTTATGAAATTTGTATTATTTAGTAAAAAAACTTGAGTCTACTCTTAAAGAAAACTTTATTCTTTAACTATTTTGTATATAAATATAGAAGGGAGAAATGGGAAACAAATAATGTTTTGAGGAAGTAGTTCTCTAAGAATTACGACTTTCCTAAATGAGTTGTTTATTTCATTATTATTTTTCTGCAGTTCTTATTATCATCAGTATTAATACATAATACACAATGTATTTGTGACCAGCAATTACTTACACACACTATATGACTTTATCTCTTTTAATTCAGCACAGAAGTGTGGGTGCAATTATTATCTCTGTTATGTGGATGAGGAATTTGAGGCTTAGAGGAGGTCAGGTACCTTGTGCCAGCTATAATAGCTGATAATCGACTGGCCCATGATTCTATCTCAAGCTTGCCTAATTTCTAAGCAAATGTTTTTAACTTATACAAGGCTGCCTCCCTACTTCTGTCATTCAGTTTAAAAATTAGGGGCTGGCTGATTATCTCAGTTTGTTAGAGCACCACCTTGTAACAAACACCAAGGTCAAGGGTTCAGATCCCCATATCTGCCAGCCACAAAAAAAAATAATTAATATGACTCATTCGTTTATTATTTCTATACGAAGTTAAACTGAAATGTGACCATTTGCCGAGTGAGGAAAAAGCAAAACAAAACCTTGCAATAAAGATATATTTTTTGGTTGAAATATACAAAAGTCATATTCTGTGAAACTTTTTTCGTTGCTGCATGCGGTAGACTCTTTAGTTCTGGAATCTAAATTTTAAAACTGCATGTTAAAAATGACTGTATAAATGAGTTATTTTGTTCCTAGGTAAAAATGAGTATTTTTCATATTTTTACCTTCCCAGTTTGTAAATTCTGGCAAGTCGAGACAGTAGTTGTATGCCACATTCCTAGACTGGGTCGCCCAGTCTAGGAATGACTGAGAGAAAGGAAAGCCATTGTCGGATATAGAGAGCTGAAACAATGGATTTCCTAGCTTTATTTACCTCCTCACTCAGCATATGCCATCATGTTTGCTAATTAGCTACTTCTCCATGTCCATTTTAGCATTTTAGCTGCTTAATTTTTATCCCCTCCTATTTTCTCTCTTTGCTAAACTTCTACTGCATTTCTAAGCCGGCATGCTATTAATGGCAGATACTAATCTTTCCCTGTTGTGAAAACAGCAAATACATCCTTCAATTTGCACACACTTGCCAAATGTCTACCCTTTTTTTTAAAAAAATTTTTTATTTTGTCAATATACAATGTATATGATTATTATGGCCCATCACCGACACCTC
>NW_007726858.1:0-3796 GCF_000696425.1 Galeopterus variegatus
TCTATGTCCTTGTAAATTACTAAGGAATAAATTTATAATCTCCAATTCAAAGCTTTTCCATTTATAATCTTTTGTTTCCCATCAGGTTAACGACTGAGATTACAGTAGGGTGACACAGTTTTCTATTATTTTGTTTTATTAATAAAAAAAATTAAAAAAATAAAAAACAAACAAAAAATTTCAACACAAATATGGGTTTAAAAATATTTCACATGGTAGTAAGTGAAACTAGAAGTAATGAGGTTAAGCAGTATTTTCAAATGACCCACAATCACTTTCCTAATAATAGGAAATAGTCAGTGAGATTTGTATCTCTAATTATTTTTTAGACTCTTCTCAAAATTATGAATCTGAATCTGAGTCAGCAGCCTAAACAGCCAGAAGTGGAAACAGTGAACTCTATTTCTGAGTTTTTTGTGTAGAATGTGAACTTGGGATGTCAGTTGCTCGGAATCCATTTATGTAATAAATTTTTTAAAATATCCGTCTTCTCTGTGAACCTTCCCCTGATTCCTCCAGGCAGAATTAATCACCCTTCCACAGCTCATCGCCAGGGCCTCATTTAACACTTACACAGGTCTTTATCATATTTGAGTTATTTGTTCAGATCTCCCACTAGGCTGGGAGGTGAAACCTAGTGTGGTTCCTTAGACTTGGTGTAGACATCAACACATAACAGGCTCGCACAAGCAGCTTGAGGATTGTTTTTCAATTTGCCAGTAAAGCACATGGATTATGCCTTGCTGGGGATCTGGGGAGCAGGACAGGTCCGAAGGCAGAAGCTGAAGGAGGCCCAGTGTCAGCCCAGGGGCTGTACATAGAACGATGGTCAGAAGAAGAGAGTACTGCTTCTAAAATTTCGGTGGTTCCAAAACAAAAGGAAATTTCATTTGTTATTTCACAGATACTTATGGAGTACCTTCCAGGTAGCAGGCACTGTGCTAGATGATGGGATCCAGATAGAATAAGCAGCTCATTCTGCCTTCCCAGAGCTCATGGAGAAATAAAAACAACAAAATATAGAGGTTTCAATGATCCTGTTATCATCCATGGATTAGGGAAAATAAGCATGCAAAGCCAGATCGGATAAGAGATAGAGTCTCATCTTCCACTAATCAGAGATCACCACCTTTAGTCCATTATCTATCATCCATGGATTAGGGAAAATAAGCATGCAAAGCCAGATCGGATAAGAGATAGAGTCTCGTCTTCCACTAATCAGAGATCACCACCTTTAGTCCATTATGTATAAATCATTTCAGATCCTTCCAAGCAATCACCATGTGTCGGCCCCTGCTATCTGCCATGTCTAGGTCATCTGCTCACTCCTTTCTATCTGGTAGCAACCTTCCAAGGATAAGTAAGACCTTCAAACTATGCAAAATTTCACTTCAAATTTCTCTGGGTATTCTCACACATTTTGGTGGTTTGCCATGAAAAATGTATTTCTTCTAACCACATGGATATTTTAAAATATGTTTTATGTAATTGGGGAACAAATAGCAAAGGCCTAAAGATAAAGATTCATTAAGAAAAAGAGTGAGGTGGGGGAGGTTTTGGAGTAACACAGCTGGGATAAAATCCCCCTTCTTTGGGTCATTAGTGCTACGACCTTGATAAGTTATCTTACCTTCCTGAGGTTCAATTTCACCATCTGCAGGGCCAACTCCGTGGCTCACTCGGGAGAGTGCGGTGCTGGGAGCGCAGGAGCGCTCCCGCCGCAGGTTCGGATCCTATATAGGGATGGCCAGTGCGCTCACCAGCTGAGCACAGTCACAAAAAAGGACAAAAAAAAAAAAAACTGTCACCATCTGCAGAATAGGTAACTACCTCCTAAAGAAGAAGGAAGAAGGATAATGGTAACTACCTCCTAAAGAAGAAGGAAGAGAACAGGGGAACAAAAAAGAGGGCCNGGTCACTTTCAGTGTTACTGGGCATTAGGATATCAAGATATGAATTTGGGGGGAACACAATGCAACCCACAGCAGTTAGTCAACTTGCTCATTCATCCCTTCATCTGTTCATTTGTTCACTCATCTTTCCAACCATAACTGAGGACCTGTATTCCAGGTATTGTGCAGGATACCGGAGATCCAAAGCAGAGCAAGGCAGCTGTAGCCA
Source organism: Galeopterus variegatus (assembly GCF_000696425.1). NCBI lineage: Eukaryota > Metazoa > Chordata > Mammalia > Dermoptera > Cynocephalidae > Galeopterus > Galeopterus variegatus. The sequence continues at coordinate 2,122 of NW_007726858.1, forward strand.
CAGAAGGCTTCACATTTGGTGGAGGCATCACTCATGCAGAGAGATCACTTGGTGTCGTGCAAGAGTAAAGAGAGAGGCAGGCACAGGGACAAAGGGTGCTTGGCTCACGGGCAGTGTTCAGGGCAGGTTTCCAAGGCTTCCACGAGGCAGTGGTGCTAGGGAGAAAGACTTGGGTAGTGCTGGGTAGGTGGCGGGGGAAGAGAGGAATGCCTGGATTTCAGGCAAAGGAAACTGCAAGTGTAAACAAATGGGAGTGTAGCAGGAAAGGGCACCATTTTGGAACCCAGGTAAATGTGGATGGAGCCTCAGGTATGTGGAAGAACAGTGAAGGGGGGGAGCCCAAGGGTCAGGACAGACATGGGCATTACGAGGAGACCACCAGGTAGTAGAGAAATATCTGCCCTGTCATAACTCGGGCACCTAGCAACCTCCTCCATCTACTTAGAACACTGTCTAGAACCAGGAGGCAAGTGAGCAGTCCTCTGAGAAGCCAAAATTAAGACCTCAAAGATCACGCCCTGAACGTTAAGTCTGTATGTAAAGTGAGGGCCGCTTGGGCCTCACTCCACAACTATTTTCTCTTAATTTCTAATAGACTTGGCGATCTCATTTTCAGACAAACACAACCAAGATACAACCAGCAAATCAGAAGGAAGGAGACAGGATGTCACACCCACGTGATCCGCAGAGTGTCAAGGAACAGCTGATAGCCTGAAGACAGATGAAGAAATGGAAAAACTCTCTAAAGCCCACCCAAGAACCTCAGAGCTCTTCAAAGGCACTANTGCGGGTGCAGCATCGTGACCGCCTCATTCATGCTCACCAGGCTGAACAATCACGCTTATGAGAGATGCTGCCACAAGCTGGTGTTTCGTGAGCGGTGAAAAGAAATCCATCTCCCATTTTGACAATGCTGCACTGGGAGATCATGAAATATTGAAGTAACTGATAAAGTCGTTTTTCAATTCAACAGTGGTTCTCGCTACTCATCTCTTCATTTGTCCATTCATTTGATTTCTTCAACTAGTCGGAGCATCTATTATGAGAAATGGATATGCAGACACGTTGCTTGCCTTCCAGGCCTCTCTCCTTTGCTTGTACATAGCTGACTTCAAATGTCCTCTCCTTATAAATGTAAATGTACAAAACCCCCCACACTCATGTATACACTATAGAATTAATTTTGTGTTTTTCCCTTTATAGCCAGCCCTTAATGATTAAGATTTTATCCAGATATCCTGTTTCACCCAAGACAATCCCTTAAAGCAAGAAGCAGCTGCCATCACATCTGAAGACATCCTGTCTCCCCGATACATTTACCTATGTAAATCACAGCCCTCAGCCAATCAGGGAGGCAGTTGGGGCTGTACCCTCTGTCTCCTGGTCGACGTCTTCTGAAATAAAAAGACTTTCCTTTAAGTTCTGTCTGGCAGATGTGATTGGCGATGCTGTAGTGACAAGCACGGGGACCCACACAGGTCAGGGATTCCCCCAGAAGGAGAATCCCACAGGACTCGATTGTTACCATAAGGACACCAGTCATATTGAATTAGGCCCACCCTAATGACCTCATTTTAACTTGACTACCTCTGTAAAGACCCTATCTCCAAATAAGGTCACTTTCAGTGTTACTGGGCATTAGGATATCAAGATATGAATTTGGGGGGAACACAAT
>NW_007726858.1:4823-12728 GCF_000696425.1 Galeopterus variegatus
CCTGTCATAACTCGGGCACCTAGCAACCTCCTCCATCTACTTAGAACACTGTCTAGAACCACGAGGCAAGTGAGCAGTCCTCTGAGAAGCCAAAATTAAGACCTCAAAGATCACGCCCTGAACGTTAAGTCTGTATGTAAAGTGAGGGCTGCTTGGGCCTCACTCCACAACTATTTTCTCTTAATTTCTAATAGACTTGGCGATCTCATTTTCAGACAAACACAACCAAGATACAACCAGCAAATCAGAAGGAAGGAGACAGGATGTCACACCCACGTGATCTGCAGAGTGTCAAGGAACAGCTGATAGCCTGAAGACAGAGGAAGAAATGGAAAAACTCTCTAAAGCCCACCCAAGAACCTCAGAGCTCTTCAAAGGCACTAATGCATCCATCACAGAGAAATCTAGAACTGGTTTGCAGAATCATCATTCAAATAAAAAGTCAAATTCACTGAAACGTATGTAAGAAGCCAAAATTCTTAAAGGGTTAAACACGGACCATTTAGAAAACAAAAGAATCCCAAGGCTTATTTCTCTCAAGAGTCTCCAACAACCAAAGACGGTGATGATAAATAAGAGCCAACTGTGAGTGCCCGTGGACTTCTACAGTTTTCTGTTGGAAGGCACTACAGAAATCATTTAGGCCAAACCCTCATTTTAGGTCTAATAAAATGAGGCCCAGTGTGGAGGAGGGACTTGCCTGGAACCACCCAATAATGGAGGAGCAGGGCCAGAGTTGGAGCTGGGTTCCCTTGATCCTGTCTCCTGGGTCATGCCCAGATAGGAGCTGGGATGAGGGAAGTCCCCAGGAAGTGCAGGTTTGGGGCGGCTCTGCAGAAGCAGGGCCCGAGATGGCTCCAAGTGACCAAGACGCCCGTGGGCAGTGCAGAAGAGGGGACAGGGCCTGACTGTTAACAATGCCCTAATGATGCTTTCCCGGGGCTCAACACTCCAGTTTCCACCATAACCTCACTAGATCCTCAAATCAACACTGTAAAGTAAGCAGGGCGGAAATCATTATCTCAACATACAGAAAAGGAAACTGAGGCCCAGGAGGGGATAATTAATTTGCTCACACGATAGTATGTTCAAGTGCAGCTGTGGTCTCCTGGCTTTGCAGATACTGAACACTAGTTATGTCCCAGGGAAAACCAATCTATTTGGTTCTTACAGATGACCTTGGGTAAGTATCTTATATTCTGACTTTCTCTCATGGGGTACATCTGATAGCATTTATTAATTGGGCCAAAGGATGTTACTTATCTGCAGTTAGCAGTGTGGCTTGATTTCAAATACTGTTCCTCATAGCAGTTTCTTTAACATTCTGCTAGTACGGAAAACATCCCTGTATTTTGTGACTGTTTTACCACCCTGAACGTGCCTGATCTCGTCTGTGACTGTTTTAGAAACCTTCCAGCTTCTTCGCAGCTTCCTCTGTCAGCTGAGTATAACAGTTTGGAAAACAGTGGTGCATCACCATGGCTTCTAATCAAACACCAATTCTAGCCCCCTCCAGCAGTGGTTTTCTTTAGAACACATTCATCATTAAAACAAAGAACTGTGCATTTGTGGGGAAAGTGACATTTGAGCTGTCAAGACAGTTAAGAATGTTTGGGAAAACATTTTTTGTTTTTGAGATAATGCTTGCTTTATAGGTAGGCAAAATTTCCAAGATTTTTTTCCTGTAAGTTTTTCCTGTAACACTTTTAAATTACGTTGGAAAGAGCCTGGAAATCTTTGACTGTCTCAAATATAATTATTGTTTTGACTAATAAGTCAACTTTGCAATAGTAAAAAGGCAAATCACCAAACATGGTTTGCAAATTACGTTGGAAAGAGCCTGGAAATCTTTGACTGTCTCAAATATAATTATTGTTTTGACTGATAAGTCAACTTTGCAATAGTAAAAAGGCAAATCACCAAACATGGTTTGTGTTTCTTTGTATTTTTAAAGGGTATGTACTGGGTTTTGTAAAATGAGAGAGCCAGTAGTAATCGTATAAAGTTTTTTTAATGGGTGGGGAAGCTAGTTTTTCAACATTGGTATAGATTCCTTTTTGCAGCTGCCCTTGACCTTGGTGTTATAACACTGTGCTCCAACCAACTGAGCTAACCAACCAGCCCCTGGTATAGTTTCTAATTGGTGTACTGTATAATTCTTTTTAACAATAGTGGTGGTGATCACATACTGTATTTAAATAAACCCTGAGATTCTACAAAGTTCTTCCAACCTGTTTGTTCCTGCCCCTCAGAACAGCACTGTGGTGAAGCAGCATTAAGCTGGTCACCCTGCTGTACAGATGTGGCATCTGAATGTTTGTCCAACCAAAAGCTTTGACTAGGTGAGAGGCCTTGGGCTGGGCACTCAGAGCTGAACTGGAGATAGTGCCCCTGTTCCCAGGGGGCTTAGTGGAGGTCGCAGGCAGGGAGACAAAGTGGGGACTGGGATCCAGGCTGCCTGGGCCTCCTCATCCAGTGCATTTTCAACCGTGCCAGTAGATTCATCTCAAATATGCAGCTCATTGGAGTCAATGCTGGGATTTCCTTTTGGAAGAGACACTTTCTGGTCTGGAGGCCATGTGGTGCCAGAATCATCCAGAGCACTTCAAATCAGGTGCTCCAAGGGTGTCGGTGTGCACCAGGAGATGCCCGTCCTTATGATTCTCCTTGCCCTGCTCCCTCCCATCTCACAATACCGCGCTGTTTATAGCCCTCTGAGCACGATGCTCTGCATGCCCCCCTGCCTTTGCATGAGCAATCCCTTCTGCTCACCACACCCTTTTCTGCCCCGTATACTGTGTGAGCCTTGCTGTCATGGCACAGGGCATACCCCTCCCTTCTCTGTGTCACTTCTGTACCTGGTACATGCTCCACTGCTGAACTTGTTGCTCTAAACTGTGACTTTCTTCTTTGTCTGCCTTGATCCCCTATTGCCTCTGTGAGCATCTTCAGAGCAGGGGCTGTATTTTATGACTTTCTAGATCCTCAGCACTTAGTCCAGAATCTGGCACACAGCAGATATCCAGCAACTATTTCTTAAACGAACGAACAGTATTAAGCATTTAATAAGCACCTAAAATGTGATGAGTTCTAGGCACTCTCTAAGATTATCCCCAACCCTGACAATGATTGTATGGGGAAAGCATTATAGTTGCTCCTCGATTTATGATGGGGTTACCTCCCAATAACCCATCATAAGTTGAAAATATGTTAAGTTGAAAATGCATTTAATACAACTAAGCTACCGAACATCACAGCTTAGCCTAGCTTACCTTAAACATGCTCAGAGCACTTATGTCAGCCTATAATTGGGCAAAGTAATGTAACACTAAGCCTACTTTATAATAAGATATTGAATATCTTATGTAACGTATTGTGAACTGAAAGCGAAAAACAGAATGTTTGTACGGGTACTCGAAATACAGTTTCTACTGAATGTGTATCACTTTTGCACGATCCCAAGGTCAAAAAATCTTAAATGGAGCCATTTGAAGTTGAGAGCCTTCTGTATTTTCCTCATTTTACAAATTAGGAACCTGAGGCTCAGAGAAATTGAGACTTGCCCAAAATCTGAGTCAGAGAAAAAAGAAACAGGAGTCAAAGCCAAGTTTGTCTGACTTCAATGTTCTTTGCACAATGCCACACTGACACTGTTGAATCTCTTTTAAGGTAGTTTCTCCTGCAAAGTTTGACAAAGAATACAATGAATTCTGGACCACTATCCTCATTCTCCACACACCTTGCTCTACCCCACACAGACAGAGGCAAAGCAAGGGGGGTCTGGATTTAGAAGCCTCCTGATGATTAATCATCTATGCTCCCTTCTTGTTTGTTTTACCGTAAGAGCACTTTCTTTCCATTGCATGGAGTTCTGTTACCTCTTAGCCACTTGGAACTGATTAATTCTGAATTTCTGTCACTAAGCACTTAACTATTTCGTCATCCCCATTCTGAGCACCAAATGGTTAATGTGAATATCAAATAGAACTCTGCTGTATGTCACCCTTAAATCAGCCTAACTCTTCCAGACAAAAGCAAATGGCATATATGGGTTTAAGTCATTAGATTTGCAGTTGACATTAATTAATCCCCCTCAATTTATAATATCGTCAAACATTTATATTTTAAATATGAGGTAGGACTCTGTGTTAAGACTCTTAATTTATTTGTACCCTATACTTAAAATGTTTTTTATGATTATTCCTTATTTTCTTTTTTGAAATAAATTGTTATGAAGAAATTTTTATAATGAAATCCATCTTGGAAAGTTAAAAAGAGAAAAATGGCAAGGTATTTATTGATTTGTTTGCCATAATTTAGAACTCATACTTAAATAAGTATTTTGTAGTTTTACATTCCTTTTTAACCCATTCAGTGGAGAATGTCAGCTTTTCTCCCAAGTTGTATGTTAAGTCAATTCTAATATGTATTCAACATCAAATATAAACATGTAATAAACATGGAAATAAAGTTTAGCTCTATTAGTGAAATGTTAAATTTGACTGTGTGCTTCAAGTAATGCCATTTCCAAACCTACCTTTTTAAGGTATTCCTCCAGTTCAAAAACTTAGAGGATGAGAGAAGGGGAACTGTCAAGGATAACTTTAATTTTCTGCCTTATGCTGCTATATTGGTGTCAGGGCCTCTTATTAAAAGAACACAGGAATGATACCAAATTTGAGGGGAAAGAGTACAATTTCTATGTTAAGATTTAAGATGCCTTTGAGACATTTAAATGTAAATATTAAGTAGGTAATTGGCAATACAGGTTCGGGGACAGAAGAGTCTCAAGATATGACTTTGATGTATAGGTGGTCATTGGAAACATAGTAAAGGATACTTTACTAGGTAGCGTATAGCACAGGAATTGGCAAATCCCAGGTCGTAGGCCAAATCCAGCCCGCCATCTGTTTTTGTAAATTTATTGGAACACAGCCATACCCATTGATTTAGTTATTGTCTTTGGCTGCTTTCATGCTACAGTGGCATAACTGAATGGTTGTAACAGAATATATGTCTGTAAAGCCTAAAATAATTTACTGCCTGGCCTTTTACAGGAAAAGTTTGCCAATTCCAGGTTGGCCTGGGGCCTGTGCCACCAGTGGAAATTATCTGAGCACCTGTTACCTACGAGGCCTGGGTTGGGCCAGGGCATGGAATTAAAGTTGAAGAAGATAAAATCCATGGTTTTAAGGAACTTCTATAGGCAGGACCTTCAAATAAAATGATGAGCCCTAATGTTTACTCTCTCAGTAGCCCTCGACCTGCCCAGTAACAGAACCAGAGCCTGCGCTGCTCTTGTCCTCCACAGCAGACCACTCGGGCTTTCCTGGGGGTTTCCCACGGAGAGCCTCGTGAGCACCCAGCAACCTTCATGTGCATGCAGCACCCTCCTGTCCTTGCTCTCCTGGCCGGACTCCCAAACGGGCCATTCCCACCGCCCACACAGCTGCTTGGTGAGGTCTCACTTCTGAGCGAGGCTGTCACATGAGTGCCAGGACATGGCAAGAGGGCTCCATCTTCATGCTCCCTGGGCTTCCAGCCCCTGGATGGANTTTTTTTGGATCAGTCTGACAGCTTCTGAAAATGGTCAAAGACCAAATCTTACTGAGACTAATTATTTCTTTAAAATGTACAGATCCATTGGTTGGCAAAAAGAAGACCAGGAGGCAAAGTTAAATTACCTAGTACATCACTGTCCCCAGCACAGTCGTCTCTGCCACTCTGTCAGTGTAAAAATTTACAGCAGATATTATCTCTTTGAAGGGGTTTGAGTCCTAGAAAATATAAGCTAAATTTTAAATAGAATTTGAATTTTAATGAAAGCTTCAGGGAACGCTGTTTATGTTGCATATCTTTCATACCTGGTGACTAAGTTAATTTATGCTTAATGGAAACGGATATTTCTAATCCCTGGACAGGCTCGGCATCTGTCTAGGACTGTGTTTTTGGAAGCCTTAAGCTGCTTGCAATGGATATAATAAAACCAAGATGCTAGTGAACTGACCCCTGAAGGCTCTGTGTAAGGAAGACCAGGGACATTATGTCTCTGCCCAGTGCTCCTGTTGAAATCAAATCAAAGTTCCAAGCATTTCATTCAGCCAGCCCTTAATAATCCTGTCTCCTGCTCTTTCATGTAATTCCCCGGTCAGGGCTGGGGAAAGGAAGAGGGTTGTAGGACTCCGGATCTAGCATTCACACTCAGTTAAAGGTGGCAGTTCTCGAGCTCCTGTGACATCTACATACCCTATCTTATCTAACTCTAACAACAATTCTGAACGTACGATTATCAACCCCACTTTACATTTGGGGAAACTGAGGCTCAAAAAAGTAAAATAGTTTACCCAGATGACACAGCTTATAAGTAAGGAAGTTGGTATTTGATCCTAAGACAGTCTGCTCTTGGTCTTTACCCCGTAGTACAGGCAGCAGTAGAGAAACTATGGCCATTGGGTCAAATCAACTTTCTGTCTGTTTTTTTGTAAATAAAATTTTAGTGGAACACAACCACGTGTCATCATTAATGTATTGTCCACAGCTAATTTCACGCAGCCATGGCGGGACTGAGTAGANATCTATTTTTTTTTTATAAAATCACACTGACAGCATTAAGTTAAACCATGTGACAATGCAGGTATTAGACTATGTTGACATACAAAAATTAGTTCACATGTTCTAAGCTAACAATTGGTACTTGATTTTTAAAAACATCCTCACATGGAAAAATAAAATGTTGGCTACTTTCTTTAGGTTATCCTCACAATTTTTTTTTTCATTTTATTGGTTTATAAAGTCTGAAAGTCTAGAAAGTACTTATCTTATATAAGCAGTAGCTGGCCCCCAAACACTCTCATAAAATTTGTCAGTAGCTATCAACATTTAAAATCATCTATTCTTTGACCCAGCAATTTTATTTCTAAGTATCTATCCTGCAGATATAAGCAGTTATAAATAGTATGGTAAGGCCCCAAACTGGAATAGATGCAGGCCATAGAAACAATAATGTCCACATCTGGATCTACTGACATGAAAAGATGTCCTTATTATACTGATAAGTGAAAGAGCAGGTCATAGGATGACATATGCATAACATAATACACAGTATGATCCCGTTTTTATTTATTTATTTTTTTTCCTTTTCATCTTTTTTACTGACCGGTAACGGGATCGCAATCCTCGGTGTCGCGCCCGTACCGGGGACCGNCACTCGGGCTTTCCTGGGGGTTTCCCACGGAGAGCCTCGTGAGCACCCAGCAACCTTCATGCGCATGCAGCACCCTCCTGTCCTTGCTCTCCTGGCCGGACTCCCAAACGGGCCATTCCCACTGCCCACACAGCTGCTTGGTGAGGTCTCACTTCTGAGCGAGGCTGTCACATGAGCGCCAGGACATGGCAAGAGGGCTCCATCTTCATGCTCCCTGGGCTTCCAGCCCCTGGATGGAGCATGATTCATGGAGAGCTGTGGAGAGCTGTGGAGAGGACCGGGAGCCTGAAGTCTGTGCCACTTCTGTCGCCTGTGGTCCTGCTTGTGCCGAGTACTGCACAGGTCCTCTTGCCCAGATTCATCAGCTTCTGCTTCTAATCCCCTCTCCACAGGGCTCAAAACCAGGGCGAGGGACCCAGGACAGGAACATATGCCATTTCATCTCTATCCCCTCCCCACCATGCTGCTTTTCCTGTGACCAAAATCTTTCTCCTAGTTACAGAATAGACAGTTACTGGTGGTGGGGGCAGGAGGGGACAGGCTGGTCAATGGTTCTGTACCAGTGACTCCCGCTCATGAGATTCACCCATCATAGTGAAATGATAAAAGTAAACGAAGGTATGTGTGTACGTGTGAGCGTATCTATTTTTTTTTTATAAAATCACACTGACAGCATTAAGTTAAACCATGTGACAATGCAG
>NW_007726858.1:14104-15749 GCF_000696425.1 Galeopterus variegatus
CGCTCCCAAGCGGCGCACTCTCCAGTGCGCCACCGGGCCGGCCCTGATCCCGTTTTTATAAAAATTACAACCACAAAACAAATTTGCCTCTCTTTGCCCATTTAGATATCACATAAAAAGGTTTGGAAGGACAAAAATAAATTATTTACAGTAGTTATCACTGGGAAGTGGGGTTAGGGTTGGGGCCAGACTGAGTGGGAAAATTTGCCTTTTCAATTTATTGACTTCACACATTGTTTGAATTAATTATAAGGAAGGCGTATTGCTACTTTAATAATTTTTTAAACAAAGCAATAGCGGTAAACATGCCTTGATATACAGTGGCTATTTGTGCAAAACTGAGTGAAAGAGAATACAGAAAAAGAAAAAATCCATTTGATTCTGGGGTTTGGGGAAGGTTTTTCAGAGGAAGCAGTTCCTGAGCTGACCCTTAAAATATAAGAAATAAGAGGGGGAGAAACGGCATGAGGCTTGGAGGAATCATGTGCTCATGGGACCCTGAGCATGGCTGACCATGTCTCAGTTGAGCTGTAGCCGAAGACAGGCAGGCAGTTGAAGAAAGTGTAACAAAATTCAATCTCCAGTTAAGAGTCTTAACACTTCGTTCAGACAAACCTAATTTCTCACCAGGTAAAAATGTCTCTTACTTGGAACGGATGTAGATTTACTTTAGGGGTGGGAAGCTGTTGAAGACATGATCCATGGCCCACCCAAGCTCCTTTCCCTTTTCCTAACAAAACTCAAATTCTGTTTAGGTGACTATCTTCCTCCTTAAGTCCAAGTGCTTCCGGAGAGGTTGACCCCAGCCCAAGGCCCAGCCCCAGGGGAGGGTTCTGACTGGTGTAAACCAGTCGTGGTGAGCCCAATCCCCTTGACAATATTGGCATGTGTTTAAGACTGTGACCCAATTCTGGCTAATGTGATGGGAAGTCTACTGGGGTATTTTGCTCTTTACAGACACTTTCTAAATGGTCCCCTTTCTATCTTCAGATACTACTATTTTGGGATATGATACCTGAAACCACTGCAGCCATCCTGTGACTATGAGGGTACCAAGCCTGAGGACAAAGCCACCATGCTGAGGCTAAAAGAACAAAAAGAGGGAAAGAACCTGGGTGCCTTAGGATGTCATTGAACCACTAAACTCAACAACTTGAGAGCTACTTTAGCTGTTGACATCTTTTTATGGGACATAATACATTTCCTTATTATTATGCCAAACTAAGTTGGGTTTTCAGTTACCTGTAGTCAAAAGTATTCCAACTAATTCAGAAACATTCTTTCCAGTGACAGGATTCAGTCACCCATTTGCTCAAATATTTTCTATTGCGTGCCGGAAGTCAACTTTAACCTCAATAAATACACCTACCTTTAAAATCCACTGGAACTGATGGCTGCACAGCACTGTGAATGTACTTAATGACACTGAACTGTCCACTTTAAAATCATTAAAAATGTAAATTTTATGTTATGTATATGTTACCACAATAAATAAAAAAGGCAAGAGGGAGAAAGGCGACCCATGGCACCTGGTGAAGTGAGCAGAAATTAGGGGTAAGAATGAGCATAATCTCTAAACCTTACGTTTAAATTTCTCATTTGTCTATAGGAAAGAAATTGCACTTAAAAATCCACTAGAATTAAG
>NW_007726858.1:16637-18368 GCF_000696425.1 Galeopterus variegatus
CAGCCTGAGGAAAGTGTTTTTAAGCATTGGACAATAGGCACACAGGCCTGTGATCCTTGAAGAAAGGAACACATGAGGTGTGCCTTAGTTTACCCAGCTTTCAGCCTGTAGGCACTTTACAAGACCACAGACCAGGGGTGTGGTGAGAATGAGAGTTGCTGAGCTACGGAGTCAGAGATCAGCATTAGAGTGCTGGGGTGGCTGGAATTCATGGAGCAGGTTCCTGGAGAGGAGTAAGCCTTGCATGGGTGGGCAGAGACTCCTTACATCCCTGCCTCAGGGCTGGGCTGTGAATGTGCAGGGCAAGATGCTGTGAATCCTAACAGACAGTGGCTGCCACAGGGCAGAGCACTGACAGGAGACAGCAGAAGTTGCAGAGTGAATGGGAAATATCACAGTGAGGGTGGGGGATCTCTATGCCACTGGAACATATGCGCCACGAGTGTAGCAATTATCATCTCTTTTTGTGCCTTATGTACCCCCAGATTCCAAAACAATACCATGCACATAGTAGATGTTTAATACTTACTGATTGAATGAATGGAGTCACCCAAGCTGGATCTAGGGCAGATGGCATTAAGGACAATGTAGGGGCTGTCCAGGGAGCTCAGATGGGGAAGGGACTTGGCTCCAGAGGCTCCATGGACAAGACACTTGGGAGTGGAGAGGCACCATCAGGGATAATTTTAAAAATTCATTCATTCATTTCATTTCATTTCTTCTATTACCCACCTTGTTCCCCCAAAGGACATGAAATAGTAGCCAAACACAGGAATAACCCAAGCTATCGACTGTAGACAGTACAAATAAATTGTGGTACATTCATGAGATATAATCCCATACAACAATGAAAATGAATGAACTGCTAAATCCAACAACACAGATGAATTTCACCAACATAATTTTTTTTTNTATCTGTGTACAATAGGTGATGCTTAAATTAGGATAATTAGTATATTCAACATTATACAGTGTAATCGTTTTTTGTGGTCCTTTACCAATTCCTCTCTTACCCTCTCCTCCCGTTTTCCCACATCTGGTAACCTCAATTCTGTTCGCTCCTTTTGCAATTTCAGTGTATTATTGTAACTGTTGTACCTTTCTTCTTTCTTTCTTTCTTCTTTTAGCTCCCACTTACGAATGAGGACATGTGGTATTTCTCTTTCTGTGCCTGACTTATTTCACTTAACAGAATTTTCTCTAAGTTCATTCATGTTCCCAAAAATGGCAGAATTTCATTCTTTTTATAGCAGAGTAGTATTCCATTGTGTAAATATACTACATTTTAATGACATTTTTATTGTCATCCAACAATGGACATTTAGGTTGGTTCCAACTCTTGGTTATTGTAAACAGAGCTGCAATAAACATGCAGTGCAGGTATCCCTTCGACATGATGATTTCCATTCCTTTGGGTATACGCCCAACAGTAGGATTGCTGGATCGTATGGCAGTTCTATCTGTAGATGTTTGAGAAAACTCCATATTATTTTCCATATTGGCTGCACTAATTTACAGTCCCACCAACAGTGTAGGAAGGTTCCCTTTTCTCTGCATCCTCACCAGAATTTGTTATTTTCTGTCTTTTTGATAATAGCCAGTATAACTGGGGTGGAATGATATCTCAGTGTGGTTTTGATTTGTATTTCCCTGATGCTTAGTGATGTTCGGCATTTTTTCATGTGTCTTTTGGCCATTTGTATCTCTTCCTTTGAGAAATGCCTGTTCAGC
>NW_007726858.1:19394-21471 GCF_000696425.1 Galeopterus variegatus
CGACACCGAGGGTTGCGATCCCGTTACCAGTCACGAAAAAAGACAAAAAGGAAAAATAAAAAAATTATGGATATTAATGCCTTGTCAGATGCATAGTTAGCAAATATTTTCTCCCACTGCATAGGGTATCTTTTCGCTCTGTTAATTTTTTCTTTTGCTGTGCAGAAGCTTTTTAGTTTTGTATAATCCCATTTGTTTATTTTTTTCTTTTGTTGCTTGTGCTTTGGGAGTCATATTCATAAAGGCTTTACCTAGTCCTACTTCCTGAAGTATTTACCCTGTGTTTTCTTTTAGGAGTTTTATAGTTTCAGGTCTTATACTTAAGTCTTTAATCCCTCTTGAGTTGATTTTGCTATATGGCAAGAGGTATGGGTCTAGTTTCACATGGATGTCCACTTTTCCCAGCACCACTTATTGAAGAGTCAGTCTTTTCCCCAATGTATGCTCTTGTTGTTTTTGTCAAAGATCAGTTGCCTATTAGTATGTGGGTTAATTCCAGGGTTTTCTATTCTGTTCCATTGATCTGAGTGTCTGTTTTTATGCCAGTACCATGCTGTTTTTGTCACAAGTAGCTTTGTAATGTAATTTTAAGTTGGGTAGTGTTATGCCTATGGCTTTATTTACTTATTTATTTTGCTCAGGATTGCTTTGGCTACTCTGGGTCTTTTATTGTTCCATACGAATGTTAGGATTGTTTTTTCTATTTCTGTGAAGAATGTCATTGGCATTTTGATGGGGATTGCATTGAATCTTTAGGTTGCTTTGGGTAGAATGGACATTTTCACAATGTTAATACTTCCAATCCAACATGGTACGTCTTTCTACATTCTTGTGTCCTGTTTAACTTCTTTCAACAGTGTTTTGTAGTCATCATTGTAGGTCTCTTTCCCCTCCTTGGTTAAATTGATTCCTAGATATTTTATTTTTTTGGTAGAGTCTTTAGGTTTTTCTACATATAAGACCATGCTGTCTGCAAACAGGGACAATTTGACTTCTTCCTTTCCAGTCTGGATGCACTTTATTTCTTTTTCTTACCTGATTGCTCTAGCTAGTATTTCCAATACTATGTTAAATAGGAGTGGCGAGAGTGGGCATCCTTGTCTTGTTCCTGTTCTTGATGGGAAAACATTCAGCTTTTCCCAATTCAGGATGATATCAGCGATTGGTTTGTCATATAGGGCTTTTATTGTATTGAGATAATTTCCTTCTACACCTAATTTTCTGAGAGTCTTTATCATGAAGGGATGTTGAATTTTATCTAATGCATTTTCTGCTTCTATTGAGAAAATCATATGGTTTTTGTCCTCAATTTTGTTGATGTGGTGTATCACATTTATTGACTTGCATATGTTGAACCATCCTTGTATCCCTGGGATAAATCCCACTTGATCATGGTGTACAATTTTTTTGATGTGTTGCTGTATTCTGTTTGCTAGTATTTTGTTGAGGATTTCTGTGTCTATGTTCATCAAAGATATTGGCCTGTAGTTTTATTTTTTGTTGTGTCTTTGTCTGGTTTTAGTATCAAGGTGATGCTGGCTTCATAGAATGAATTTGGGAGAGTGATCTCTGTTTCCATGTTTTGGAATAGTTTGAAGAGAATTGGTATTAATTTCTCTTTAAAGGTTTGGTAGAATTCAGCAGTAAAGCCATCCAGTCCTGGGCTTTTCTTTGTTGAGAGACTGCTGATTACTGCTTCAATCTCATTGCTTGTTATTGGTCTTTTCAGGTTTTCTATTTCTTCTTGGCTCAGTCATGGTAGTTTGTATGTGTCCAGAAATTTACACTTCCTCCAGGTTTTCAAATTTGTTGGCATATAGTTGTTTATAATAGACTCTAATGATTCTTTGTATTTCTGTGGCATTGGTTGTAATGTCTCTTTATTCATTACTGACTTTTGTTATCCAGGTCGTCTCTCTCCTTTTTTTAGCTAGTCCAGCTAATGACTTGTCTATTTTGTCTATCTTCTCAAAAAAACAACTTTTTGTTTCATCGATCTTTTGTATCTTTTTGGGGGGTCTCTACTTCATTTAGTTTTGCTCTGCTCTTAATTATTTCTTTCTGTCTACTAATTTGG
>NW_007726858.1:21804-40144 GCF_000696425.1 Galeopterus variegatus
GGCATATAGTTGTTTATAATAGACTCTAATGATTCTTTGTATTTCTGTGGCATTGGTTGTAATGTCTCTTTATTCATTACTGACTTTTGTTATCCAGGTCGTCTCTCTCCTTTTTTTAGCTAGTCCAGCTAATGACTTGTCTATTTTGTCTATTTTCTCAAAAAAACAACTTTTTGTTTCATCGATCTTTTGTATCTTTTTGGGGGGTCTCTACTTCATTTAGTTTTGCTCTGCTCTTAATTATTTCTTTCTGTCTACTAATTTGGGGATTGGATTGTTATTGTTTTTCTAATTCTTTGAGGTGTAACATTAGGTTGTTGTTTTGAAATCTTTCTATTCTTTTGATGTAAGCATTTATTGCAATAAACTTCCCTCTTACTACTGCCTTCACAGTGTCCCACAGGTTTTGATATGGTGTGTCTTTATTTTCATTAGTTTCAAGATATTTTTTGATTTCCTGTTTAATTTCTTCTCAGTTCCATAAGTCATTCAGGAGCATGTTGTTTAATTTCCATGTGTTTGTATAGTTTCCAGAGTTTTACTTGTTATTAATTTCTAGTTTTAATCCACTGTGGTCTGAAAAGGTACTTGAAATGATTCAAATGTTTAAAAGTTTCTTGACACTTGCTTTGTGACCTAACATGTGGTCTATCTTGGAGAATGTTCCATGTGCTGATGAGAAGAATGTATATTCTGTGGTTGTTGGATGAAATGTTTTGTAGATATCTGCCAAGTCTAATTGGTCCAAAGTGTAGTTCAAATCTTATGTTTCTCTGTTGATTTGTTGCCTAGATGATCTATCTAATGTTGAAAGAGGGGTGTTCAGATCCCCAACTATTATGTTTGGGTCTATATCTTTCTTTAGGTCTAACTGTTTTTGCTTTATATATCTATGTGCTCCAGTATTGGGTACAGATGTATTTATGATTGTTATGTCTCCTTGCTGGATAGATCCCTTTATCATTATAAAACAGACTTCTTTGTCTTTTTTTATAGTTTTTGGTTTAAAGTCTATTTTATCTGATATAAGAATAGCTACTCCTGCTCATTTTTATTTCCTTTTGCATGGTATATCTTTTTCCATCCCTTCACTATTAATTTGTGTTTGTCTTTACAGGTGAGATGAGTCTCTTGTAGACAGAATATAGTTGGATCTAGCTTTTTAATCCAATCATCCAGTCTGCATTTTTGAGGGAGGAATTTAATTCATTTATATTTAGGGTTGTTATTGGAAGGTACTGTCTTAATCCTGGCATTTTATCAATTTTCATTTTGATGTTTTAAATATCTTTTGTTCCTTTCTTTCCCTTTTATTGTTTGTCTTTGGTATTTGATGGTTTTTAGAGGAGGTAAGATATAGTTTCTTTCTCCTTCTTATTTGCATTTTTATTCTACCAGAGGGTTTTGTTCTTTCTCATGAATTCATGGTAGTGATGAACATTTTTTGGATTCCAGATGCAGGACTCCCTTGAGGATTTCTTTAGGGCTGGTCATATGGTGATGAACTCCCATAGTTTTCATTTGTCTGGGAAATATACTATTTCTCCTTCATTTCTGAAGGATAGCCTTGCTGGGTATAGTATTCTTGGCTGGCAGTTTTTTCTTTCATTATTTTAAACATATCATCCTATTCTCTTCTGGCCTATAGTGTTTCTGTTGAGAAGTCTGCTTTAGTCTGATGGGGACTCCTTTAAAGGTGACTTGACACTTTTCTCTTGCTGTTTTTAGGATTCTCTTTTTGTCTTTGAGTTTTGCCAGTTTGACTATAATGTGTCTTGGAGAGGACCTATTTGGGTTGAATCTATTTGGGGATCTTTGAGCCTCCTGAATTTGAAGGTCTGTGTCTCTCCCTATACCTGGGAAGTTTTCCACTATTATTTTGTTGAATATGTTTTCAATGCCTTTTCCTTTCTCCTCCCCTTCTGGAACACCCAGGATTCAGATGTTTGTATGCTTAAAGTTATCTGCTAGTTCTCTTAGATTTTCTTCAGTTTTAAAAATTCTTTTTTTCTTTTTTTTTTGTCTACCTGAATTATTTCAAAAAGACTGTCTTCAAGATCAGAAATTCTTTCTTCTGCTTGTTCTAGCCGGTTGCTTAAGCTCCCAGTTGTGTTTTTTATTTTGCTGAATGAATACCTCAGTTCCAAAAGTTCTGCTACTTTCTTTTTGAGAGTATTAGTCTCTTTAAATTTCCTTCTTCATACCCTGGATAGTTTTACTTAGTACATTGTGTCATTTAGTTGAGTCTTCTTGTATCTTTATTAAGTTTCCTTAAGATTGTTACTCACACCAACATAATGTTGAGTAAGAGAAGGCACATACAAAATGATACACACTGTATGACCGCATTTATATTTAAAGTTCAAAAAGGGCTGAGCCCGTGGCGCACTCAGGAGAGTGTGGAGCTGGGAGCACAGCAGCGCTCCCACCGCGGGTTCGGATCCTATATAGGGATGACCGGTGCGCTCACAGCGCTCACTGGCTGAGCGCGGTGCGGCCGGTCTCAAAAAGGACAAAAAAACCCAAAAAAACAAAAACAGGCAAAAATAACAAACATTGTTAGAAATCAGGATGGGTGTTATCTGTGGGGAAGAAGGAGTAGGGAGTATTGGGAGGGTGTGTGTGTGTGGGGGGGGGGTGACTTCTGGGGTACTGGTAATATTCTTGGTTCCGGATTTGGTTATCCCAGAGTGTTCACTTTATGACAACTCATTGGATAGTACACTTGTAAATTAGACACTTTTCTCTATGATCGTATTTGTCAATAAGAAAAAGTAAATGTCAATTAAACTGACATATTTTTACAAAGATCAGAAGTTAGACTAAATGATCAAGAAAATGGGGACTTGTTTAATTATAAATTTAAGCGTCTTCATTCTTTGTTTTTAAATAAAATCAATATTAAACAAGTTGAAAGATGGCAATAAAACTTCAGGAGGGTCATCCCTTTCAAATCCTTTAAAATATTGATTTTAAAAAAGGAACCCATACATGTTCTTTTAAAAAAGAATATAAAGTGGCTTACAGAGATAGATGAGATAAGATGATTTAAAATGAATCCACATGGAAAGAGGAGTAAAGGAAGAGCACAGGTGGGATAAAAAGATAAAGGTAAGGATGAATTAGACACAAAGAGACATATGCTCCCAGGGTATGCACAGTTGCTGGGGGGGAGGGGGGTCAGAGTGAGGCACAAATTTGGCTCTAGGCTTCCTAATAGTCAAAGAAAGGAGGGAAATAGAACAGTTGAAAGATCCATTTTGTCCACAGATGTTATAATACAGAAGACATACCAGTGGCTCAGGAGAAGTCCAGCTTTTCCTGCACCTGATGCCAGAGAGAAATTGCCTGTGGTGAGACAGCCAGTGATGTAGGGCATGATGTCCTCAACAACATCCTAACAATAACAGTAACGGTGATGACAATGACGATAACAATAATAGCTAACACTTTAATACTATAACTATGTGCTCATCACTGATTTAAGTTCTTCACACGTATGATAGCGAATTTAAAATCATTGCTTCTTATAATGCTTCCCCTTGCAGGGGAGCATTGGGCTTAGTCAGGAAAGGCTGCTGGATCAATGGTATACCAGAGCAAAGCTCTCTAATGGTTTGGCTTGATCCAGTGATCTACCTCAGATGAACCCCATACCCTTCCAGTAAACTATGATGATGTCACGAGGCAGCAAATCCCTGAGAAGAAGATAGCCTATCTTAAAATTTAGAACGAAGCTATTTTCTTTGATACTCAATCCAACCAAAGGTAGGGTTGACATCCTTTTCTAAAGCTCAGGTACCGAACAAGATTTGTACCTGAGTAGACAGCCACCCCACATCCACAGGAACGGGCCAAGGTAGGATCTGGGGACAAGACCGAGATTTCCCTCTGGAAACTCTTCTGTGTCAGCTCTAAGACAAACACCAGTAGATAAGATTGTAGCCCCCAAGTTTATGCCACCAAATATAACAATGATCATTTCAGTCTTGTGAATGGTATGAATATGCGTGGCCTCCACTATAGGAGAGGGATTGTTCCCAAAGAGCAAGCAACACCCTTACCCCCACGGAGGGCTCAGACCTCCTTGGCCTGGGAAAGTAAGGAGGCAAAGGGCATCCCACTAATGTGCAAACAGCCTGGAATGCATCCTTATGCTTTTGAATTACTTTGACTTCTGCCGACAAATTTCTAATAATCTTAAAGCTAATTAATAATCTTAATCTTTGTCAACAGAGTGATTTACCAAAGGATAAATTAAGAGTGGCTAATTTGTTTTTAGTCATTCACTCATTCAAATACTTACTGACCAGTAAAAGAGGAAGAGCCTAGGGGAAGACCCTAGCTGGTGGCATGCAAAGAAAGAGGTAAATCGCATACGCATCTTTCCTTCAGGGAGTTGAATCTAATTTACTGNAAGTTTATGCCACCAAATATAACAATGATCATTTCAGTCTTGTGAATGGTATGAATATGCGTGGCCTCCACTATAGGAGAGGGATTGTTCCCAAAGAGCAAGCAACACCCTTACCCCCACGGAGGGCTCAGACCTCCTTGGCCTGGGAAAGTAAGGAGGCAAAGGGCATCCCACTAATGTGCAAACAGCCTGGAATGCATCCTTATGCTTTTGAATTACTTTGACTTCTGCCGACAAATTTCTAATAATCTTAAAGCTAATTAATAATCTTAATCTTTGTCAACAGAGTGATTTACCAAAGGATAAATTAAGAGTGGCTAATTTGTTTTTAGTCATTCACTCATTCAAATACTTACTGACCAGTAAAAGAGGAAGAGCCTAGGGGAAGACCCTAGCTGGTGGCATGCAAAGAAAGAGGTAAATCGCATACGCATCTTTCCTTCAGGGAGTTGAATCTAATTTACTGGTTTACTAGATCCTTCTTTCATTACTTCAACAAACATGAATTTTACACCTTTTTTATGCTAAGAACTATTTATATCACAAGGCAGGTAGGCAGAGGCACGCACAATGTCCTAAGGGTGATTAGATGAAGAAGCAATTAATCTGGTCATGCAGAGAAGGAGGGATGATCAGGGAGAGCTTCAAGAAAGAGGTGACATCAGAGCCTGTCTTGGAAGGATCCTAAGATTTGTTTTACAAGAGAGCTCGCCATAGGATTCCTCTAAGTAACATTTTTTTCCCCCTAGTACCTTTCAATTATCCCTGGACTGATTTACACACACTTTTAGAAACACAGCTGTTGTGTAAATTAAACCTCAGTAATCCCTCCCCAGTGCTTAGTCCCCCTTAGGAGAGATTCTGGCGCCTGCTGATTTATTTCTGTGTACTTTTTCAGCACCTTGAGAATTTCAGCTTTAGTAATCGCAACTCATGAGTCAGTCCAACTGGGGACAGTTAGACAAAGAGGGAACAAGGGATTGAAAGTAGAGAGCAGAAACAAAGCAGACGGCGGAGAAGGGTAGAGTCCTGCAAGGAAGCCTTGGGCCAGATAAAGGGAAGAAATCCTAAGCTTTAGAAGTTCATGGAAGAAGAGCTGAGAAATGTACAAGAGAGGCTACGGTCTGCCCTGGAGAGCCCTTCTGTGAGCCCACGGAGGAACCGGGAAGCCTGACACCGTCACAGACTAATTCCTTTTCATCTGTGTTTCAGGGATTATGAGACAACATCTTGCAGGAGCTTAGCACACTACATGGCAAACAGTCGGCATTCTCCAAACGTCAGCAGCTGCTCCTGCTGTTCTTCAACTCCACCTCCTCGTTCCAGAGGAAATTTCAGCAATTGAACCCATTAGGTTGAACCAGTTGAGTAGGGACAACTGGTTTCTATACTGAACAATTTACAGCTAACCCTTAGGAAATTCCTTTAGAATAGTATTTCTCATGAGATCTGTGAATACTCCGTAAGAAGTTTATCCTTCTCTGTTTTCATTTTATCGATACACTTTTTAAAAGATTTAATATGAGTATGTCATTATCCACAATTTCTGTGCCTTTGCACATTTATGCCTATCAGCTGCGGCCCTGGTACCAAGTAAAATCACCTCAAGTGTCACTATTGAATTTTTAATGTAGCATTTTTCACTAGCATCTCTGAAGGAATTTTTGGGGTCCAGAGTCTCAAGTTTATAAAATGCTACATTAGACTGGTAACCACCTTGGGAGTAAGCTGACCTCGGCCCAGAGGTGACGTGAAGCAAGCAGTGATACTACAGCTCCCCTGGAATCAGTAGAAAGGCCTCATTTGCTAACCATAAGTTTCAGATTCACTAAGACTGGATTTGTTTTCTCTCTTGAAAGTGACTCCAATTCTGGAAATCCTCTAGGATCTCTTGCTATCACCAGACAGTGAAGGGGAAATGTCCATTCGTAGCATAGCTAAGAGGGGACCATGCCCTTAAGTTAGTGCCCCAGACAGGTCTCCCTCACCCTCTACCGTAGGTGCCTGCTTGTCAAGTAGGGACTGTAATTACCTCTGCCCTGTCATGTCCAAATAAAGTTTTTCAGGACAAAGAGTTAATTTATGTTCTGAGTGTGTCTATGCATGTGTGTGTATGCATGTGTGTGTATATGTGTGCATCAAACCTCAAAATCCCAATGGTTAAATAGACAAGGGATATAAGCAGATAATTTTCAAGCCCTATAAAATGAAATATAAACAGTAAACATAAACAGTTATATGGAAACATGTTCTTCTTCATTAACAACCAAAGACATGTACATTTCAAAACCTCCTTACACATCCTAAATTAGCAACTATGTTTACAAAGGCAACACCTAATGCTTTGCACCCACATTAAGATAGTAGTTATAACCCTTAGGAAACGCAAAATGGCACTTTGCAAGATCTTTGAAGATATTCATTCCTTTTGACGCAGTAATTCCAGAGCCGAGTTTTATTTAAAGAAGAACAAAATTAGACGCCACATAAATGTCCAATATGGGGGTGAATTACACTACGACTGCACTGGGATATTCTGTTTTCACTAAGAGCGGCTATGGGGACTGCACAGCAATGTGTGGAAAAGTTTATGCCATAAAGTCACTTAAAAGTCAGCAGAATTCAAATAGCTTGCACATTACGAGAAGACATTAAAGCCACTTCTTCAGGTAGACGGGGTCTAAAGGGGCACTAAAATTGTTGGCAGACATTGGGTTTTTCATTTTTATCAAAAATGAAAATTACCATCGTAATTAAAAAAATTTTTTCCTGTCATTTATTCCAAAACTGCAAAGGGAGCCCTTTAGAAACAGGTGAAATCAACACTTACTGAGACACACTGTGAGACCCGCATTGTTCTAAGTGCCTCATGACAGTATTCACCTTTTGATGCTCCCAATAACAGTAGATGTCAGGCATCTTGTTTTACAGGTGCAGAAACTGGGGTTCGGTGAGAGCAAGTGGCTTGATCTGCTCATAGGGGCCAACAAAAGTTACAAAGGTTGCAACCTTGATCTGTCTGCCTTGAGCCCGAGCTTTCTTCCCAACACATCTCACTGCCTTTCGTTAGCTGTCAAGGAAGTCACACTCTCGTTTTTGCCCTCAAATGAAAGAATCCCTCCTTTAAACGCTCATAGGGGCCAACAAAAGTTACAAAGGTTGCAACCTTGATCTGTCTGCCTTGAGCCCGAGCTTTCTTCCCAACACATCTCACTGCCTTTCTTTAGCTGTCAAGGAAGTCACACTCTCGTTTTTGCCCTCAAATGAAAGAATCCCTCCTTTAATGTCATTTGCTTTTGTGCTAGAGAAGTCATTGGCCTTGCACAAAGTCTTCCCAGACTGGAGTTAAGTCTTCCCAGACTCTCTCATGCTCCTGGGGCTCAGCACAGTGCCTGGCACATAGTAGGTGCTGGGTGTGTAGGAGGGCCATTGAACTTGAGACTAGAACGTTTCCTTCCTATCCAGATGCCATATCCCCAGTGCTGTAACAGTGACCATTTACAGCAGGGGCACAGAAAAAGGGCAAAGACCACAGCCCTGGGTTGCTCCCGTTTCCTGAGTTCTACACACTGCATAGTGTCATTTGTGGGTTGGTTTGTTTCAATCACGTCAATTAAGAGTTAGGAGATTTTGAGAAGAAGCCTTTCAGAGGAAAATGAAAAAGACTTGGCAAAGCAAGACAAGGGGGAAGTGGTGGGTGAGAGTTCTGTGGATGAAGACAAGAGGTTTGAAAATGAAACAGGGTGGCAGGTGGAGAGCATACCTTTGGGAGAGCCCTAATGAAAAGGCAGGGGTGGGAGTGAAATCGGGCACTTCCCGAAAGAGGAGAGAAAAAAACAGGCCCAGGCAATTTCCTGCAGGAATACCTGTAGGGATAACAAGCATTTCTTTTAACCTGAGCAAAAAATCATCAAGCCCAGCTACTTTTATCATCTAAAATTTGTTCTTGAGATTTTCTCCAGCTTGTGAGAGACATCTTAACTCTCCCTGAGACGGTCATTTGTCACAAGGGGCTGGAAGCTGACCAAAATGTCTATAAGCAAGTTTGGGGGCTGTATATAACACAAGAGATTGCAGAATATTGATTTTGTTTCTTTTCAACCTGTTTTAATCCAACTATATCGTCTTATTACAAGAATTTTCTCTCATCCTGGCAAGGAGAACAGCTCGGCTGAAGGAGGAGGGAGACACAGGTGACTCGCTTTTCCTCTCTCCTCTGCAAGGGTCTTTTGACAGATCTCTAATATCGCCAGCAGAATTTCAGTTCCATTCTCCTACTATGACATTTCTGAAGGAAAGACCAAGGTGCCAAAGAACATGACAAACAGGATGTATCGTTTTTTTCCTAAGCTAAAGCTTAGAAAAAAATTAGAAACCCAGAGAAAGTGACCCCATGTCACTTGGGTGCTATAACACCTCTTGCTGGCTCTGCAGAGCCCACGGGATGAATCCCAGGCTCCCAGGCTGGTGGGCTCCACTGACCTTGCAAGGCTTCGGGCCCCCTCTGCACACCCCACCCCATTGATCCTCCTCCCTGTTTTCTGGATACATCAGTCTTATTCAGGACTCTGGGCCTTTGTTCATGCCCTCCCATCTGCCTGAGATGCCCTCTCTCCCCTTCTGCTCATAAACACCTACTTATTCTTCAAATTCATGGGTTGCCTCCTCAGCCAAGCTCTCTGGGGACGCCCAGGCAGCATGAGAGGCTTCCTCCCTAGGTTTCCCACAGTTTCCTGGACCAAAGCTCTTCACGGGCTCTCACGGCTGTCTCCTGGCAAGATTGCATGTGCCTCAGCCACAAGGCCTGGTCTTTGAATCTCTCTATGCACAGAGCCTAGTCCAGTACCTGGATCAGGGTCTGCCCATGACAGGTTTGTGGGATGAGTGAGCGGATGGCGGCTCCCCACTCCGCGCTCCAACCTGACCCTTTCAGAACATGCCCCACTAGGGAGAGAGCGTGGCATCCAGGCCCTCTCATCTTGGATGAAAGCATAGGCCGCTCTTTAGAAGATAAAGCATTCATCTTGCCTTCCCACTTTTCTTGTGCTACGGGAGCTCTGAAAATCCTGTCATATCAATCTCTCCCAGGTTCTGTGTTCCTCTCACAAAGACACCAGTTTACCCATGTGAAGCCTCTGAGGTTATTTAGTCTCTCAAGGGATTTTTTAATCTTTGCAGCCAGAAGAGGATCCTGATGCACACTTTGAAGGTCCCCTTCACATGCACCTGCCGGGAAGTAGCCATGGTGTTTTAGATGTGAAGAGTCTCTGCTTTGGAGGGGCCAGCTCTGGGGCCCACAGCCAGGACAGGCCCTGGGGAGGCCCCGCAGCCCACATCCCATGCCCGACATGCCAGGTGTCAGGGAAAGGGCGCCAGGGCCTTCAGAGCGATCATGGCTGTCCACGTGCCCTCTCCACGGGGCCTCTGGTCTCCACTGCCCCCTGCTTTGTTTAGAATTTGAAAATAACTCCTCCCTTCTCTTGTCCAGTGCCACCCGGCTTACTAACCATTTATTCATATTCATTAATCCCGTTTACTCTCAGAACACCCTATGATGGGAACGGCGGCTGGCGCAGGTGCTGGGCTGTGCACGTCACAGGTGGAAGCCCCCAGACCTCGAGGTGCTGCTCTTTCCATCCCTGTGGCACAGACAAGGAGCCTGAGGCTCGGAAGGAGGGCAGATGTGCCATGTGTCAGGCGGGTCAGTGGCAGAGCGGGCTTCAGAGCCAACCCTCTGTTGACAAAGCCCGTCTCTTCTCTCCTCATGTCACTGTGCTGCCTCCTGTCCACCTTCAGTCCCACTTTCTCCTCTAGGTCAGAGCAGGGGTGCTGGCTCTGCCAATTTCGCTGTATTTAGGCACACTACTTGTCTTAGTCCGTTCAGGCTGCTGTCACCAAAAAGCATAGACTTGTAAAAGCATGGCTTGTAAAAGAAGTTTATTTCTCCCAGTTCTGGAAGCTGGTAGTCTGAGCTCAGGTGCCAGCATGGTAGGTTCTGGTGAGGGCCTCTTCCAGGTGCAGGCTGCTCACTTCTCCTTGTGTCCTCACAAGGCGGGAAGAGGGCCAGAGAGCTCTCAGGGGTCTCTTCTGTAAGAGCACTGTTCCCACTCATGAGCCTCCACCCTCATGACCTCGTTACTTCCCAAAGGCCTCACCTCCCAATACCACCACTTGGAGGTTAGGATTTCAACATATAGTTGGTGGGGGAGAGGGGGCCCAAGCATTCAGTCTACAGCACTGCTTCATGTCTCTAAGCCTGTCTCCTCACCCATCCAACGGAGAAAATAATAGTGGCACTGTTGTAAAAATTATATGAAATAGCACTTACAAAGCTCTTTTCATAGTGTCTGACACACAGCACATGTGCTGCATCTACACCTAGGCAGACAGGCAGATGGACAGATAGATATGTGTACGATCATTACCCTCCCTCTAGGTTTCCCACTTTCCTGGAATTTGATCTTCATGGTTACTATTTTTGTTCAACAAATATCAGCATCATGATCCTCTACGAACTGCCTCTGCCTGAACTATAATCCAGCTTTCTGGATCAGTAAATATCAAAAAAAAAAAAATATATATATATATATTGATGGAGTTCCTACTATGCATGTCAGGCACTCCCAGGTAAACGAATCTAGAGATGGATGAGACCTATTTTCCTCACCCTCAGGAAGGTGAAAAGAATATGTAAACTTAATTCTGAAGTAAAAGAATAAATACCACAGGAACATAGAAAATGGGCATTTTTTGAAGGTAGAAGGCAGGGAAGACTTCCAGGGGCTATCATCATCCTGCGCAGGATGCTGACAGAAGACCAGGAGTTAGCTAGGCAAAGAAAAGGCTTAGAGAGTGCTCTGAATAGAAGGAAGGGCATCTGCAGTGCTGGGTTATGAGTTACGATTTATTCCATATTACAGCACAGATCACTGGGAGGCAGGAGATGGGGGAAGCTGCTTTTAGTAAGGTAGCAAGACCCGGTCATGAAGGATCTTATATGTTACATGTTATTGGGTTTGGATCTTACCTTAGACGTCAATAACCCTTAAACCTTGGTGTGATGAAGAAATCAGCCAAAAAGCTTATTAAAATGCATATTCCTAGCCTTGAGCCCAGAGACTTGGATATTGTCAAATATGCAGCCAGGTTGTTTTAGTGGAGGTGCTCCAGGAACCACAATCTTTAAGTATCACAGTAGATGAGGAAGATCCACAGGAACAGGTGGTGGTAGAGAGGGGTGTGGTGCACATGCTCACGTCTGTGATCCGGACAGAGCAAGAATTCTGTTTACAACCACCTCTCAATCAGCCCCTCCATGATAAGGAGTACTACTTCTAGAAAATTTGATGCAATTTCTGTTTATTTATCTATTTATTTAAACAGTTTAATTGGGGTGTAATTGTTATACAAAAGATGCACATATTTAGTGCATACAATCTGATGGGTTCGAACATATGCATACACGCATGAAATCATCCCCACAATCATGATAATGAACGTATTTATCACCTCCAAAAGTTTCCTGCTGCCCCTTTGGGTTTTTGGGTTTTTAATGCTATTTATTTATAGCCATGATAGATTATTATTTTTATTTTTTTTCCTTTTTGTCTTTTTTCGTGACCGGTAATGGGATCGCAACCCTCGGTGTGGTTTTTAATGCTATTTATTTATAGCCATGATAGATTATTATTATTATTTTTTTTTCCTTTTTGCCTTTTTTCGTGACCGGTAATGGGATCGCAACCCTCGGTGTCGTGCCCGCACCGTGCTCAACCTGTGAGCGGACCGGTCTCTATATGGGATCCGAACCCTTGGTGGGAGCGCCGCCGCACTCCCACTGTGAGCGGACGGTCTCTATATGGGATCTGAACCCTTGGTGGGAGCGCCGCCGCACTCCCAAGCGCCGCACTCTATCGAGTGCACCACCGGGCCGGCCCCGTGATAGATTATTTTAAACACTTTTGTTCAATTTTTATGTGCACACAACACACATTTGCCACACTACCATAAAATGACTTATTTCTTCTCATTAGGACAAAAAGTAATCGTTAGCCTACCAGAAGCAACCCTTGTGATTTTAAGGAGAATGTGAAGTTTTGGATGCCTTCAACTATCAAAATGTGGCCTTCAAACAGGAGGTGAGCTCCAGAGGTCGCAGAACTGCACAGACCTTCCACAAAAGTCACACTTTTTATTTTAGGAGAGCCAGGGGCATTTGTCGTTTCTCTTCTGGCCAAGGAAAATATACTAAGGTACTTCAAAAAGTTCGTGAAAAATAAATTGAAATTAAAAGATAATACAAATCTTTCCATGAATTTTTTGAAGACCCCGTGTATAAAAAATGTGGTGGGAAGGGGTGGCCAAAATGTTGAAGTCAGACACTGGTGCCGCAAAGCACAGCACACTGAGGTCATTCAGGGGTGATACAATCTCATTCATTTGTTCCTTAAATATGAGGGTAGTTCAAACAGTTTGTTGCAAAACAGAATTCAGAGGTAATATGAGTATTTGCATGAACTTTCTGAAGTGGCTTGCAGTTATTTGTGATCTCTCTGTGCCGGGTCCCAGGCTGAGTGCTGAGATGATGCAGGCAAGGCCTTAGGGACAAAAAGTCAGTGTAACACTATTGAGGAGAGGAAAGCGCCCTGGACGAGGGAGCTGAAGCAGGCTCCACCCTCTTGAGCTGCGTGACCCCAGACAGGTCACTTTACTACTTTGGGCATTTGTAGAAGAAAGGGTGATTTGCAATTCTTTTCAGCAATAAGGTCCAGGAGGAAGAAACTAACCCACCAAGAGTACAATTAATATCTACTGTAGTTAAGAAAAATTGTGTAAGCTTTTGAAAAGATTTCCAATTTTAACTGACTAAACATTTAAATGTTGGTGATTAGTGAAACAAGTGCCTGTCATTTGAAAAGATTTCACTTGCAGGGAATATTGCATCCTCCAAAGACAGTGGACAATGAGGGGTCGATAAATAGAAAATCACAGACGTTGAGAGCTGGAAGAGTTTCTTAAAGGTGACTCGATCCAATTCCATCATCTGAGGAAAGTGAAGTCCAGGGAAACCAAGTCTGAGCACAGGGCAGGTTAGAGGCAAAAGAACTGAGCAATGCTCCTTGCTCTACCAGAAGCAAACTCCCAGCTGAACCGAGTTGCTGTGATTTGTAGATTATGGGATAAAACATGTAGTTATCAATGACGGGCTTGAGGGGAGAGAGAAAGGCCTTCAATTCTTCCAGGCACTTGGCTTCTAGGAACTCTCTTTTACTCAAATAGTTTGAGGCTTTAGGGAGTAGCCCAAAACGATCATTTGTCTGGGAAAAATACAGACACAAATTGGTTCATTTTCTCGGTTACACAATTGCTAAAACCATGTCCTACATCTTAAGACACTCCATCAAATGACAAAGTCTACTGGCTGGTAAAGAATTAAACTCAATCCCATATCAATCAGCACCAGTAGAGTCCTAGTCCTCGCAGATCACCAAAGCAGAGAGACGAAGCGGTGAGTCCAGGGCTGGCCAGCCAGTGGGCAGTGGTGGAGTCATCGGCCAATGCTTAGAAGGACCCCCCAGGTTGCTGCTGTTCTAGGTCTGCCACTCAGAAGGTCCTGCTGGTCACTATGCCTCTCTATGCTTTGACCTTGGCATCTCTGAGACTGAGCTGAGGCTCTATCCACACCTCACAGGGAGGTGGTGAGGATAAATATTTCCATGCGCATTTCCTAGTACCCAGCTTGGCACAGAAATGTCCGCTTAATGTTTTTAGTAGTCGGTGATTATTAATACTGTAAGCATCACGATCCCACGCTGCCCTTCCTGCCAGTAACCAAATTTGTACTGTGCTCTACATGGCCAGGAGATGGGACGCACTTAAGCAGGGAAGCACGGCCAGTGGGTTGGACTCCACCTTATTACTTATTTCACTGTATTCTACCATTAATTGGTAACATGGCAAGGTTCAAAGACCTAAAGATTAGTATTAGCTTTCCATGTTCAGTCAAGCCGGCTATCTTCCCCCTCCACCTGGCTCAGCCATTCACTGGGAAATTGCCTGAGCAGCAGCTGTCCCATTTGTCAAAGGCTGAGCATGCTCGGTAATGATCTACTGCACTAGGGGCACAGAGCACATGCTAATGGCACCGGGCCACCTGACATCCTTCGAGCCCCTCACGGGCATGCAGATCTCTCCTAGATAGAAGGCAGGGAGGGAGCCAGGTGGTCAAAGGTTAAATTCTCAAGTTTCTTCTACCCACACCTTCTCCAGACTATAAGAAATAGTCAAGCCCCCATTTCAGATGGAACTAAAATGCCCATCAACTATTTAAACGATTCAATGAATGTTGGAAACAGGCCTGTGTGAAATGCTCCAGAAGGGCCCTGTCCAGTCAGACTAGCCCTGACTCACCTCTAAGTCTAGCTTTCCAGAGGGTACTGCCGGTCCCACTGCACTCCCAGCAAAGAAGTTTTGTTGCCAACTGTGGCGTCTCTCTCCCCCACCCTCCTACACAGCTTTTCTCAGTGATGTCAGCACACTCTGACTTTTCTCCTCCCTGGATTCTAGCACTGTTTATCATCAAGCCACACCATTTAGACTTGATAATAGATCATCTCTTTTAGGCAGGCTCCCCAAGTTCCTTAAACAGATGTCACCATTTCCAACCTGAACCCAACTCATGCCCCATCACCTCAGGGCACTTTCAGCCAATGTCCTGCATGTTAAGCCTTGGGGTCTAGTGGGCTGTACTTTCTGTTTAGCTCCACTACAAGCCTATGAGTCCTTGAGAGTTAACCTTTAACATTCTCCTCACCTGCCTCCACCACACCCCAGGATGTAGCAAGGGGCCTGGCACAAGGTGAGCATTAATAAATATACATATGTGTGTAAATGTAAATAAATATATATACATGCATGTGTATATATATAAAATGAATACCTTTCTGTATTGCACCTAAGGTTTTGGTAGATTTAAGTATTTTGTTTCCAAGAACATTGCATTCTTCTCTGGAGACACAGCAGTGGTTTCTTCTGCTTCTGCACCTCCTGGGTACCAAGCACAGTCTGGGCGGATAACAGACTCTCAGGACGCATTTGGATTACAGAGTCTTAGAACAGGATGAGCTTGAGCAAACAACCAGCCCATTCATTTCACAAATGGGAAAACGAGGTCCAGAGAGGAAAAGAGGCTTGCCCAGGATCATTAGCTGCCAGGAGAGGCTTCTCTCCCACACCTCCTCAGCTGACAGCACAGATAGCCTGTGCTATTACAAAGGCTTTCTTAACAGTTCAAAAAGAAAATCTCATCGAGGCCTTCATAGTAGTACCGCAGGCTGACAGATCTAGATAACCCACTTTTTTGCAAAGGAAAATCAAATAATAAGGCTAATTCCCATTGATCCTGAGGATAGATGAGGTCTGAGTTTATACTTCAAGGGATTGGGGCTCAGAGAAAAGATGATGTACCATCAAAATGGGAAGTTTGGCAGATGCAAAAAATAAGTGCACACTTCAGGGACTTCCAACTACAAGAGACGGAAAATCAGCCTCACTAATGACAAAATACAGATGCTTTTCTTCCTGAGCTGAAAGAAACCACAGAGTAAATTATGCTAGAGCCTGCAAAGCGGTATGTGAGAACCTCTTAAAAATGTATGAAATCTTAAGAAAAGAGTGATCAACTGGCTCCCTTAGCATGGAAGATGGATAGTTTTTCCTGCCTCTTATTGGACAGATGGTGATTAATATAACACACCAGACAGAAGACAAGGTGGCACTGGCACAATAGGTACAAAAGGGAAATGACAAAAGAGGGACATAATGAGAATTTACATCTGAAGGTAGAGAACATGTATGAAATATATTAACATGAAGCCTACAGAAGGGGGATGAGAGTGGATGTGGTAGATACAGGGAAAGAGAAGCCTTTCCTGGCCTGTGATGGTAAGAGTGAGGGAGGCAAAAAAAGAACATTGGAGAATGAGGAGCAATGTGTTTCTGGCAGAAGAAACTCGAGGCAGAGGGAGCCAGGCTGGAGTAACTGATGGGGTTAGGGAAGAAGGCAGTTTGGGGGAGTTCCGGAACATTGGGAGTGGTGTGAGATGGGGCTGGAGATCTGGATCTTTCTATCTAGTGTCTAGATTAGTGGTTGTCAAAAGCCTTGGTGTCAGGAATCCCATATACTGTTACAATTTATCAATTTCCATACTAGAAACTAAAACAGAGAACTCTTATAAATGTTAATTCATTTAAAATAACATTATTAAATCCATTACATGTTAATGCAAATATTTTTTCTGAAACAACAACAACAAAAAACCATGAAAAGAGTAACTCCGTTTTAAATTTTTGCAAATCTCTTTAACGTCTGGTTTAGTAACAGATAGTTGGATTCTCAGATCTGCTTCTGCATTCAGTCAGCTGTGATACGTTTGGGAACGAAGGGTATGAAGAAAACATGGCACACACCAAAGCTTGTCAAGTGGCGCTTTCCTAAAAGTTAGTTGCAATGTGAAGGCTGAAACCATATCAATAAAATTTTCATAATTTGTTACATTCGAATCCACTGCATTTTGAACGGATCCTTTACTCAGACAGAACTGTATAATATCATGCATTGGACATTTGGAAAATACTGATTTACATAGGTCTTCCAAATGTGCATTTCATTATACACCATCAGAAAATCACAATCATTAACATCACCACTGATCTCAGAAGAAAAGTCTTTAAACATTGGAATACTGTCAAGCTCATGGTGGCAGATACAAGTTTTCTAAAATTTTTGCTTAAAAGTTCAAAGTTTATCATTTGTGGCAAATGTTGTTGGTTGTTTTCCTTGAAGTGAGACGCTCACTTCCTTTGGTTTCAAGAAAATGTCTGCAAATGCCCAAATCTGAACAACTACAGTTTGTGTGCTGCTATGGTTTGAATATGTCCCCCAAAGTTCATGCTTTGGAAATTTAATCCCCAATGCAACAGTGCTGAGAAGTGGGACCTTTAAGAAGTGATTAGGTCATGAGGGCTCTGCCCTCTCGAATAGATTAATGTCATTACCTAGAGAGTGGGTATGTTACAATAAAGTTTGGCCATCTCTTGGGCGAGCTCTCTCCTGCTCCTGTCTCGCGCGCATGTGCACACATGCCCTTCCACCTTCTGCCATGCAGCAAGAAGGCCCTCACCAGATGCAGGCCCCTTGACCCTGGGCTTCCCAGCCTTCAGAACTGTAAGAAATAAGTCTGTTTTTTATAAGTTACCCAGTCTGCGGTATTCTGTTATAGCAGCACAAAATGGACTATGGTAATCTGCTAATTGTTCCATCCATGAAAAAAACTTTCCAGTTGTTTCAAGGCAAAAGGGGCTCACTCAGCTTGCAACCCAAACAGACAAAGAGCTTTATGGTCCTGCAGTGGGTAGAGAAGTACTTTAGCTTATTTGCCACACAGAATATTTTTAAAAAGGTGTGTTCAAGGGCTGGATTTAATTAATTAATTAATTAATTAATTTTTTTTTTTTTTTTTACTGTTTCATCAAAGACCTTCTTAAGCGAGTCTGGGTTTTTGTTTGTTTGTTTTGAACTGTGAGAGAGTCCGTGGCATGGTTTGGAGCCAAGGTCTTCAGCAGTAATAAAGAGCAGCAGTTTTACTTGTCGCAGCTTTTGCATCATCAGTGCAGAAGTCAATACGATGAAAAAGACAAACAATGTCTTAGTATTATGATGATGAAAACGGTTTTGACCCCGTAAGTCCCCTGACAAGACCTTGAGAACCCCTGGGGGTCTGAGAACCATACTTTGAGAACTGCGAGTGTAGACCGTATCATTCAAAGCTTGGTCAGGCATTTAAAATGGTTTTCTCTCTACTCTATGGGGAAATGAAAAGCCACTGAAGTGTTTTTAGCAGGAACTTAACCCAACTAGATTTG
>NW_007726858.1:40493-41079 GCF_000696425.1 Galeopterus variegatus
TTTAAAAAAAAAAAAAAAAAAAATGACAGAAGTCAATACGATGAAAAAGACAAACAATGTCTTAGTATTATGATGATGAAAACGGTTTTGACCCCGTAAGTCCCCTGACAAGACCTTGAGGACCCCTGGGGGTTTGAGAACTGCGAGTGTAGACCGTATCATTCAAAGCTTGGTCAGGCATTTAAAATGGTTTTCTCTCTACCCTATGGGGAAATGAAAAGCCACTGAAGTGTTTTTAGCAGGAACTTAACCCAACTAGATTTGAGTTGTGAAAAGATTACTCTGGCTGCTGTGAGAATAAAATGGGTAAGAGAAGGTGAGGAGGAAATAAGTTATGAGATTCTTAGAGCTATTCAAACTCGAGAGGATAGTGACCTGGACAAGGGTGGTAAAGATGGAGAAAACGATGGAGTGGAGAGGTCTGTAGGAAGTGAACTCAAGGGGACTCCCTGTGAGTTCATAAAAAACTCCATAGCTTCTGGCCTAGGTACCTGGATGAACTGAGAGAAGAGCTCCCTTGGAGTAGCATGTGTCATGTACAGAGCACATGGCTTTCTCATTGAAAATGAGCCACCCAAGCCTGGAC
>NW_007726858.1:41340-42871 GCF_000696425.1 Galeopterus variegatus
GCATGTGTCATGTACAGAGCACATGGCTTTCTCATTGAAAATGAGCCACCCAAGCCTGGACACAGCACAAAGTCTCAGCAGGTCTCTAGGGACACTGACCCCTCCTGGCCACTTCCGAGAAAAGCAGCCTCAGGTAGTAACTTGTATAACCCGGTCTATAAGGGACTGGCTGAGCTAATTACCACCAAAAAGAAATACTATACATGAAGGATGGTTTGGCCAACTCAGTTAGATCCTCCTTGCCTGGAGAATTGCAGAAGAGAAGATGGAGAGAGGACGACACCCGATGTTGGAGCATGAGAAAAAAAATCTCAAACATCCATTTCTTAGAACTACCTGGGCAGGTGCTTCCCAGCAAGCTGAAAGAATCAAACTCAGTCATTACAGGCTGACAAGAGGATATATATAATTAAGATCATTTATATCAAGTTCGATTGTGGAGAGAGAAGAGACAAGATTNAAAAAAAGTTAATATTTTCTACAATCCTACAGGTCAGAGATCATGCTTAGCAGGTTAGTGTGTTTCCTTCCAATATATTCTATGCACATAAACCATACATTTTTAAATAAAATTGGGACTATATGTCCAGACAAATTGAATATGTTATAAAAAAGTGAAAAATAATTCAGACTATATAAAAATGGTTTTGAATCCTTTTACTATATCATCATATAGATTTTTAAAACATCATAGTAACATCTAAATATCATTATTAAATGATATTTGCAATTCTTTCTCTGCTCCCTCCTTTTCAGACATGCGAGGCTGTTTCTCTGGGTTTTTTTTAATATGGTTTTGAATTCTCAACGATACTCTTAAATCTAGACAAGAATTTGGGTTTAAACCATCCCAGAGAATGACATTCTCTTCCATCTGCCTGGTGTTTTACATTTATCTAAGCCCTTTTACATATATTAATAAAAACCAACATTTTTACAATCTATTACTAAGTGTTCCCACATGTTTGTATAAAAACCTCTGTTGAGTGGTAATAACAATCTATCTCATAAAGCAATTGTGAGGCTCAAAAGCAAAAATGGATGTGCATAATAATGACAGCTATTTTTGATTGATTTTCACTGTGTGCTAAGCATTTTATATCACATGTATTCAGATGTACTCCACAAAGTAGATACTATTATTATCCTGCTTTAATAGAAGAGGTTAACTGGGGCTTAAAAAAATGAAGTAACTTGGTAACTTGCTTGTGGCAACACAGTTAGTAATGGATGGAGCCAGAGTTTGGATCCAGATTCATCAAATTCTAAATCCTGGGCTCTTCACCACTCATCTGTACTGCTTTGTTGTGCAAAGAGCTTTGCAAAGAGTAAGCACCGATTGTATGATGAGTAGTCACCCAACCCTGAGGTTTTAGAGCCCAGAGCCTCCTCCTTTTTGTCACCCTCCTATATTGGCATGTAGTAGTTGCTTAATAACTGCTTGATAACCTGATGCCATGTAAACAATGGAAGCAAAAGAGAGAGACTCCATATGAAAAGCATGAAGGGATGTCTCTCCCTAAAAAAAAAA
>NW_007726858.1:43932-45575 GCF_000696425.1 Galeopterus variegatus
AAGGAAGGAAGGAAGGAAGGAAGGAAGGAAGGAAGGAAGGAAGGAAGGAAGGAAGGAAGGAAGGAAGAAAGAAAAGATATAAGGAGAAGAAAGGAGGAAATAAAACTGTCATTTTTAGCAAACAAATAATAGGACTATAAAATTTTGAATTTCTGTTTATCAAAAGGCAAACTAAAATAAGGTAAAAGACAAATTACAGACTAAATGACCATATGTAAAACCCATATAATGATCAAAGGGTTTTAATCCAAGATAGAGCATTTCTACAAATCATCAAGAAAAAAGAAATGGCAAAGAAGATGAACAGATAATTCACAGAGGAAGAAACCCAAATGTCCAATAAATCTATGAAAAGACAGTCAACCTCATCAATGATCACAAAAATACTTATTAAAGCAGTACAATACCATTTAGTTATGCATCAGATTGGCAAACATTCATATGTTTCTTAAGCAGGTGTTGGCAAGAATGCTGGATATGAAAATGCTCACGTAAACTGGAGGGAGGGTAAGTTAGAACAATCACTCTGAGGTGTAATTTGTCAATATTCATTCATTTAAAAAATTTAAACATTTAAACATTCTTTTAAATGTTTATTGAGTATTTACTGTTCTAGATGCAAGGGATACAGCAGCAAACCAAACAGATAAAGTTGATATGAGAAAATAAGCAGTAAAATAGGAAATGCCCATTTCCACAGTAGGTGTCTACCCCAAAGAAACTCTTGCACATGTGCAGGAGAGACAGATATAAAGGTGTTCACTGCAGCACTGTTCGTGACAGCACATGTGAGGACCAACCTGGCTTTTCCTAAGTAAGAGTAAACTACATCGGAGGGAAGAGATAAATAAACTGTGGCTTATTTAATAAAATATTATGCAGCAGGTAAAATAAATAATAGGGATCCAGCATAGATCCATATACATCATATTGGATAAATATTATAACATAATGCTTCCCCCCCCCCACTTTTTTTGGTGGCTGGCGGGTATGGGGATCCGAACCCTTGACCTTGGTGTTACAACACCAGACTCTAACCAACTGAGCTAACCAGCCAATCCGAAACATAACATTAAGCAAAGAAAGGCTGGTTGCAAAAGGATATGTGTACAGTATTATATCATTTATATAAAAATTGATATATTAAATAATCATACATATTGTTTATAGATACATACGTATATAGTAAAATAAAACAACATAGTGATTCAGTATGGGGAAGCCGAGAAGGAATGCCATATCTGTAAACAACTTGTTTTAAAAAAACGAGAGAGAGAGAGAGAGACCTGAAATAGGGCAAAATTGTTCACATCTGCAGAATCTTGGTGGGAAGTGTATAAATATCCATTAGGTTGTTTTCTGAGGGTTTAAAAGGTTTTATCAAATATATATATATATTTTTTAAAGTTTGTAAAAGCAAGAACAAGATAAAGCTTTGTACCTAAGCACTGAGGAAATCACGGGTGCTCATCTGCGTCCCCCTTCTGCACCCAGCCCAGCCTGCGGATGGCAGGTCAGCCACCTCACAGATGCAGGGACAGCCCTGAAGAGCATTTCATCAGTCAAGGCTTCGGCTTGTATGCCATGTTCTATTTTTGCTCAGCCAGGAGAGGATGAAGGGAGCAGGAGGCAGGGGGTGCAAG
>NW_007726858.1:46487-52212 GCF_000696425.1 Galeopterus variegatus
CTTTTGCAACCAGCCTTTTTTGCTTAATGTTATGTTTCGGATTGGCTGGTTAGCTCAGTTGGTTAGAGTCTGGTGTTGTAACACCAAGCCCGAGGGTTCGGATCCCACATGCAGACCGGTTCCCGCTCACTGGCTGAGCGAGGCACGGGAGCAACACCGAGGTTTGCAATCCTGTTGCTGGTCCCCAGTCCGGTACGGGGGCAACACTGAGGGTTGCGATCCGTTGCCGGACACGGAAAAAAGACAAAAGACACACACACACACACACACAAAAAAAAAAACCAAAGAGGTCTTTATTCACCACTGAACCCAGAAATGTTGGCTAAGGTAACGGGAAGCTGGAGGCTCCTCTGAACTCAAATGACTGCAGGAGCAGGCTAGACTTGGGAGCCAGGGAATGTCATGATGTTGAAAATGAATACACTTAAGATTTTGCCATTCACGTCCATTTTTTCTCCATTAAAACGTTTTAACTGTGCAGTGTCTGTCATCATCTTAGGCAGAGAATTTGTAGGAGCTTCCGCTTAAGGGGGACCTCAGGACTGCTAGACCTAACCAGTGGCTTATTCTTTACTTTCTAAAACTGCAGTTAATATTAAGAAACTTTCAAGTCAAGCCACAGTCATCACACAAGTGAGACCTGAATACTAGAAAATGCCTTTTGCATTGGCTTCAAAAGAAATGGTGGCAGGGGCTGCTTTCTTCCTTCACCCTTTTCTCTCCTGTGCTCTCCATGCTCCATGGGGACCTCACCTTCAGCAGTGACCTCAGCTACCATGGACGTGCTGATAGCTATGAAATCCGTAATGACACTGACAGTGATGATGGTAACGGCCAGCATTTACTGAGCACCGACGTGGTTCTTACAGTCGACCAGCCCTAAACTGGACTTCTTTCTTTCCCGGACTCTAGTCTTCCTGCTGCACTCCTCATCTAAATTAATTGTTTCATTCTCAGCCCTGTCCTGCCTGAGCCCCCAGCTTCACTCAACAGCTCCCAGTGGTCCCCAGCCTGCTGAGGTGAGCCAGGAACCATCTCTCTGGTCAATTCCTGTCCCCCGGCTCCACTGCCCAGTGCCTTTGGTCAGAGTGGTCCTTTCTCATCTGCCAGCTGGCCCTGCAGCCTTCTCATTCTCACTGTTCCTGTCCATTCTTGGAACTGTCCCCTGAGGATATTAGTGTGACACAAGATCAGCAACTCCTCTGTCTTCCCCATCTCTACCCAGTTGCTCAGGTATCTTCGATTTCTCTTTCCCTCCCTCACCAGTCATATCCTGCAGGAATCCTGTCAGCCCTGTGTCCAGACACATTCTGAGCCTGTCCACCTCCTTTTCTTTCTCCACTTCTACAGAGCTCAATCAAGCCACCGTGACACCTCACCCAGGCTCCTGCAATAACGAGGAAGTGTCCCTGTTGCTCCTGCCCTTCTGCCAAACAGTCTTCACAGAGCAGNCAGGGGGTGCAAGGAGTTCGCTGAAATGAGGCTGGGGGAGGGTGGGTGGGGATGAGAGGTGAGTGAATTCTCTTGTACTACCTGCAAAGGTGACCTGTCGGGAAAGGACACGTGCCTTCCCTCCCCCACTGTTCCAAGCAGCCTGGCTCATCTTCCTCCGTTACTGGAACCTTTCAGCCCAGCTCAATCTCAGGTATTTCGACAATGTCACGGATCAAACATTCACCCAGTCTCTCAAAGCACAGCTTACGCTGCTATATGTTTTCAATATGCGTTTGCTTGAAGACATAAAGTTGTGTACTGATGGGAAACCTGCAGGCCCTTCCCTGGCTCGTCCTCTCTAGTCCTCCATCTCTCCCTCCCTTGGAATTTAAACAGAATGTGATTGTAGGCCTCCCCTCTGTTTCACTTGCCCACACGCAATCAGCCACCATAGAAGAGGTAAAATGCTCCTCATGATGGTCCCCAGATCAGCACCCTAGTTCAGGCCTCCCCGGTTCTCCCCTGGACCACTGTCACATTCTCCTAACTGGCCTCCCATTTAGACCAGCATTCTCCCCTTTTCTGCCTGGCATCCTTCGGCACCTTCCTCAAATGTCACCTTCTCTGAGCAGAGCGAGTCACTTTCTCCTCTGAGCTGATAGTGCCCTGGACTATCAGCACTTATCCCCTGGTACTGACATCACTTCTGCCTCCAGCTGCAGGTCCTGAGCTGCCTGAAGAGAGGGACCATGCCACGCCATGCTGAAGGCTTGTCTCTCGCTCACCACATGGAATAGAGCGGGCTCCATAAGCATTTACCAATCTCTTCTTTTCCTGTTTCATATAAACTGGAAATATAATTTTGCTTAGATTACTAACTTCTGAAAACATGATTCAACTCTAATTAAACAAAGAGGTCTGGGCCGGCCCGGTGGTGCACCGGATAGTGTGCCGCTTGGGAAGCGCGGCGGCGCTCCCGCCCNCCCGGACTCTAGTCTTCCTGCTGCACTCCTCATCTAAATTAATTGTTTCATTCTCAGCCCTGTCCTGCCTGAGCCCCCAGCTTCACTCAACAGCTCCCAGCGATCCCCAGCCTGCTGAGTTGAGCCAGGAACCATCTCTCTGGTCAATTCCTGTCCCCCGGCTCCACTGCCCAGTGCCTTTGGTCAGAGTGGTCCTTTCTCATCTGCCAGCTGGCCCTGCAGCCTTCTCATTCTCACTGTTCCTGTCCATTCTTGGAACTGTCCCCTGAGGATATTAGTGTGACACAAGATCAGCAACTCCTCTGTCTTCCCCATCTCTACCCAGTTGCTCAGGTATCTTCGATTTCTCTTTCCCTCCCTCACCAGTCATATCCTGCAGGAATCCTGTCAGCCCTGTGTCCAGACACATTCTGAGCCTGTCCACCTCCTTTTCTTTCTCCACTTCTACAGAGCTCAATCAAGCCACCGTGACACCTCACCCAGGCTCCTGCAATAACGAGGAAGTGTCCCTGTTGCTCCTGCCCTTCTGCCAAACAGTCTTCACAGAGCAGCTGAAAATCAAATCGTGTCACCAGAGCTTCTGTCAAACCCAGAACAAAATCTATACTCCTACCCTAGCTTCTGGGATTCGGCCCCAACATCATCTCTTACCTTTCTCGCCCTTGCTCACTGTTTGTGGACTTCAGACACACCGGACTCATCCTGCCTTAGGGTCTCTGTGCCAGCTGTTCCTGGTGCTTAGGACATTTTCCCCTAGCTCCTTGTATAATGGCCTCCTCTTTGACATTCAGGTCTCAACTTCAATGTCACCTTCGCAGAGAGGTCTTTTCTGACCACACTTCCTAAAATAGTTCCCTGGGCACTGTCACATCATCCTAGCACTTTGCTCTAAGTGACACTTGATCGTTGATTTATTCGCTCACTTGTGTACTGTCTGCCTCCCTCTGCTGGAATGTAAGCTGTTTGAGAGCTGGGGCCTTGCCCGTCTTTCTTCTACTGTAACCCCAGCTTCTAGAAGAGTGCCTGGCACGTAGTAGTTGCTCAATACCTGTTTGCTGAATGTTGAATGAATAAACAGGGATGTCACTCTCTAGTTAAAAACATCCTATGCTTCCCACTGCTGTGGAATATAGTTTGACCTCTAAACCTGGCACTCAGACCCTTCCCAGTCTGATTCTAACCTGCAAAAATTAATCCCCCACAGCTCCCTCCCTCCCCACGTTTCTGATCTCTTTCTTGCCTGAATATAATAGGTGCTTTCACTTTCATGCCTTTGCAAATGTGGTTCTAACTGTCTGATCCCTTCCCCTTCTCTACCTGATGAGCTTCTTTCATTCTGCAAGACCCAGCTTTTACATCTTCTCATTCGATAACGGGCATCCTAGTGCCCCCAAGCAAGTGCGTTCAGCGTTCCCATATCCTTTCATGCCTGTATTACAGAACTTGGGATGATGTACAGTAGCTCCCTGGCACTGGCAACCCTGAAGGTTATGTTACATTTAGCATAATGAATGGAGATGATAATCCCAATCACATGATTGTCACCAAGATGAAATGAGATGACAAATGTAAAACACCTTGCGTGACCTTGAATCGCCCTTTTTAGGTTTGAATTAACAAGCCACTTAACTAGCGAATAAGCCCAGCTGACCACTGCATATCTGCATAACTATAAATAGCCAATTTAAGGATTCCCAAAGGTTCCTGGACACTTTCCTCATGATTGTCAAGAGCCAACTGTAATATAACTATTTATGCATCTTTTTCTGCCTTCACAAAAACAGGGATTGAGTAATCAAGCTCTTCTGAGGTGTACGGACCATCACAAACACTAATTTAAAGGTTTTTGAGTTAACAAGTGAAATAAGACCTGTGTGGATTGATTTCATGGTCTCAGAAAGACTCACCACTTCCCCCAAACATGTATCTCTCTTACTTGTTGATGCCCAAATTATTTTACCAGAAGACAAAAACCTTTTATTTTACAGTGGAAGATAATTCATACCTCAGCAAAATGACAAATTGCTGCCTTTACAGATCTTCATGGTTGCTCAAGAGTGGTCAAAACAGCAAATGTTAAACCTGCAGTT
This sequence comes from Galeopterus variegatus, assembly GCF_000696425.1. Classification (NCBI taxonomy): domain Eukaryota; kingdom Metazoa; phylum Chordata; class Mammalia; order Dermoptera; family Cynocephalidae; genus Galeopterus; species Galeopterus variegatus. Next base: position 50,995 of record NW_007726858.1, read on the forward strand.
GGCCCGAAGCCAGAGTTTGTATCTGCTGACGCATCTGTCTCCCCCCTATTCAGAGAAGCCTCAAAGAAATGATGGCATCTCACTGCCTGTCACTGTCCGTTGTCATACTCGTTGGCACCAGAGCACATTTCTTCTACTGGATCTTTTCTTTCTTTGTATACCTTACAAGGTTGCTTCAAAAAGTTCATGGAAAGATTCGTATTATCTTTTAATTCCATTTTTCTGTGAACTTTCTAAAGTACCCTCATACTTTTAATCTCCCTCTTTTGGATACAAGCCCATGAGAACAGACCTCACAGGGTGGCTTCACGGCTCTGTCCTCCACCCTAGAAAAGCACCCCACACATGGGAGATGCTCAGAAAATGTGTTGAATAAATGAATTAATAATTCTATAAGCCTGCTCATCTCTCTCCTTATGTCTGATCGAAGAATAAAAATCAATCCTCATATTATAAAAAACTAATAGTGAGAGAGCAAAAAATCGAATGAATGTAAGTTTACAAATCCTTAATCAAAACTAATTCCACACAATTACCATTTTCCTGGAAGGAAGAACAGACTATCACCAAATTAACAAAATGATAAATAGAGCCCAGGAGGGTTGGTTATACCATGAAAAAAATCACTGAAGAACTGAACTCTTGTCCTTGGGATAATTTTAGAGTTTGAGACTTTACTAGTATAGTGTGGAAATGACTTTTTTTAAAAAGTGGAATGACAGATGTACAGCAGAATATTAGTGGTATTTAATATACATCTATCATATACTTAAGGTATATTTTAAAATTATTCTTATTATTTTCCAGATGCTGTTTAACTAAAATACAAGTTCCTGTGTCATAAAACATGGTCAATTCAACACAGGCAAGTGGAGAACAGCAGGCACATTACGGTGAAGAAACTGTAGAGAAGAACATAGACTTAGGCTCAGCCCAGGGCTGTGCTGAGTTTGAATCCCAACCTGACACATACATCTGTTTGACCCTAGGCAGTGACTCAGTTCTCTGAGACCAAATCTCCTTTTCTGGAAATACAGTATTTGCAGAGATCCTGGAGAATTCACAAGAAAATAATATTTGCAAAGCACCCGAGCTGCCCCTGGCATAAATAGTAATGGCAACGTGTAACAACAACAATCATCTCAGAAAAATGGGGCATCAGCAAAGAACTGGATATGCTTCTTTTCAGAGTTAAAAAAAAAAAAAAAAAAAAAAACC
>NW_007726858.1:53087-53620 GCF_000696425.1 Galeopterus variegatus
AGAACAAAGGAGGTCTCCTGAGGTCCCATCAGTTTAATTCCACCCTGCAGCAGGCCATTCCTGCCAGGACAGGCTGGGAAAATAAGGAAAGCAATAATTTAAAATAAATTATGCAAATGGGAAGGACAGGAAGAGAAGATTGAGAGCAATTGCTCTGAAGGATCTGTTTAATGGGCCAGCCACGAATGACTCTTGCCCAACCACTGATGGTGCCAGTCCCTGCTGCAGTGTCCATGGGCCCTTCAGTCTGCCCACAGGACAAATCTAAAGCTCCTTAGCCTGGCATTCAAGGAGTCTTATTATCTGAACCACTGCCCATCCTTCCAGCCTCTGCTTCCTACACCCACCCTCCTCCACCAATAGAAAACGACTTAATTTCCCAAACTCACCCTAAGTTTAGTGTCTCATTCAGGACAATATTAGACAAAAATTATTTTAAAAGTCAATGTCCAAGTCCTTTAAAGGAAGTGGTGGACAGTTTAACCACCGTGAATAAGTCCTGCCGTAGGAATTAAATCTCCCTGTGAAATTTC
>NW_007726858.1:54011-67401 GCF_000696425.1 Galeopterus variegatus
GGACAGTTTAACCACCGTGAATAAGTCCTGCCGTAGGAATTAAATCTCCCTGTGAAATTTCTGGAAAGTACAAAAACATTCCACTTACCTGGAAAGTCACCCTTTCAGTGAACTCATCCCTCTAATTCACCATCCTGAACACACTCTCCGCCACCCATCCTTCCATCCATCTTTCAAATATATCGAAAGCCCTATATGCCAGGCCCTGTGCCAAATGCCAGAGACAGAGATGAATCAGATGTGGTTCTGACCTTTGAGGAGCTCACAATCAAGATGTTTAATCCATAAATCTAGCACAATTCGTGTTTGGTTCATAATAGGCACTAAATACTTGTTGAATTACAGCAAATGTGCAAACTGGTAATGACCGTACAGTATGGAAAGTGCTGTGTCAGAAGTGGGTGCAGAGGTCCTGAGCACTCTAGGGGCGGTGTGGCTGACCTCCTGGGATAGCAGAAAGAGCTTCTCCAGGAGAGGAGTTGGAACTGGTCTTGGGAAGATGAGGCGTCACTAGGTGGGAAATGGGCAGAGAGCATTCCGTGCAGGGGGAAGAGACTGTGCAAAAGCACAAAGGCGTGAGAGAACAAGACACATGTGGGGGTCTCAATGAGCTGACAGTGGCTTTCCAGTAAGGGAGGGAGAGCGGGGGGTAGAATCCCAGAATCTTTGCTCCTAGCCCCCAGCAGAGGCTCATCAGTTCTCATTTAACATACAAGAAGGTACAAGTACACTCCCAGCCCCCTGGTTTTGTGAAGTTCCTGGCCCACTAGAAACAGCAGGACAACACCAAGTGGGGCTTTCGTTGACAGCACAGATGATTCCTGGAGCCAGCCTTTAAGATTTAGGAAGGTAATAAAGTTCCCAGGCAAAGAACAGTTACCAGGTTACCATACAGTGCCAGGCCACGGGGCAGGGGGGCTATGCTGTAACCCCTGCTGAGTGCCAAGCAATTGACTGATTTCAGCGGTGACATGCACTAGCCACCCTAGTGTGGGTGTCTGTCCCTGAGGACCAGAGGCTCTCAGACTTGGCCTGCACATTTGAATTACCTGGGGGAGGTGTTTTTGTTTGTTTGTTTTTAAAAAACTATACTCAGTTTCCTAATTTACATGGTCTGAGGGGCCAGGCACAGAGGAGCTCCTCATCCGTTCAATGTGCAGCCAGGCATGAGAACCACTGTTTCAGGTGTTTGCCCAAGTCCCCACCCCCCCTCATTCATATGTCGCCTGCTTGGCCCCTGCAGCACCTAGGCTTGGGACCCCTGACCAATGCCACCTTATCTAGTCTTCACCATCACCCTTACTGTAGTCATTTTACCTCAGTTTATAAGAAGAAACTCAGGTTAAGTATCCTGTCCCAGGTGGCCCAGCTCTCAAGTGGAAAAATGAGGACTAAAGCCAGGTCTGCCAGGTCTAATGGCCGTGACCACTCCACTATGCCGTGCTGCTTCCTGGCGGGGGACTCAAGCTGACCACAAACAATCAGGAATCTCGCGAGCTGGTTGTAAAAACCATCGATAGCTTGAAATCAGTTGAGGTAGGAATATTTACTACATGGAAACAGGCAAACCCTACAAATCAGGGGATGTTTTGTTTCGTTTATTGAAAGTCAGTTTACCAGCACACCTCTTAATTCCAGGGCACCAAGAAAAGAGAAAAAATGTCAAATATGTTCTTTTGATTTCAGGAAAGAGGTATATAGTGCATTTTAGAAAGATTTCTACTCGAAATAGGTATAATTGAAAGAGTTTTTGAATTTAGAGAGATAAACTTCAAGTATGTGAAAAATATACATCTGTAGTTCTTATTAAGATGCCACATGGGTACAGATGCATTTTGCATGCTGCTGTTGGCTGGGTGCATTTGACTTAAAGTCACTTAGTGACAGTGAAAAGGGAAATTACAAGTGTGGACCAAGCTCTCTGGAGGTGCTCCCCTGTCTTGGCCACCAGGAGCATAAAGATAGAAAATGTTCTCTGAAATGAGCCACCAGGCAGCCGTCTCCACCTTAACTGTCTCGATGTGTTCAGCTCCAATACTGGAATGCTGGATAGGAGCCTCCTATTACAGAACAACAGGAGAGACTGATAGAAGTTACTCACCCCCTACGATCTCCCAGTGCCACCGCGGAGCTCAGCTTTAAATGGTTCCCATTGAACAAAGAACTGTGACATTTCTCCTCCCAGCATGGTTCCTCTATCAGCATGGTTCAATAGCTATAAAGCCCAGTTATGCTGGTACGGTGCTTTTAGAAGATTGAAGGACATTGTAAATTGAAAAGGAATAAAGGAAACTATCGTTTACTGAGTACCTCGTTTACAACCAGGCACTGAGCTAGATGCTCTCAGACAGGCACTAGAACCGACATTTATTGAACAATTACATGTCAATCTCTACCCAGGCACTTAGCTACATTATCTTCTCATATCATTATGAAGTAGCTACAATTAAACCCATTTTACAGAGGAGAAAATTGAGGCCTAGATAGCTGAAGTCATTTCCTAAGTTAACACAACTGGAACATGGCAGTGCCAGGACCAGAACCAAAGCAATGATCCTGGGGTCACTGTCCATCCTGAGAAATGGAAATACTTTTGGTAGGAAGGGAATTGTCACTGACTTACACGCTGATCTTCAGTTATTCAATATTTGTCAAAAAACTGTGTGCCTCAATATTACAGTGATTGAGAAAATGGTTTTTACATATGTTTCTGTAGTTAGCAAATTATAGCAATTATATATAGAAGCTACTGTTCATTGAATGATATCTACCATGTCTGAGAACTCTAAAAGTCACTCATTGATTGTGATTATATGCTACTCTCTGAGCCCTTCCATATGACAGGCACTGGACTAAACAAGCATTTAGCACTGATCCTCACAATAACTAGGTGAGGTAGGTATTGTTCTAGAAACAGAGGCTTGAAGAGCAACTTGTCCAAGGCCACCGAGCTCGGAAGTGACAGAACCAGGCTGGAATCCAGGATCTAAGGCTCCAAAATCCATGCACCTAACTCTGACTGCAGCATGTGGGCTGCGGCGGTGCTCTGGAGCAGGTGACACCATTCCTGAATGCGTGCTATTGCAGGGCTGCTCACAAAAGAGTGAAGCACTGTTTTCTGAGTTCCCACTGCCCGCGTGAACTTAGTGTAGACACAACACAATGCAGGAGCTAGAACACGACCTAATGCAAGCTGAGCAGGTGGATCCAAATGGGAATGTGTCTCCCATGGTCATAGAGCTAAGCATTTCTCACCAAGAGCATGGCTGCCCCAGAAATGTGGAATCCTGGAGGTGAGAATGACCTACAGGCCAGCTGGGCCAGCCTCCTGTGCAATGTTGGCATCACCATTATAGTCCTGAGCCAGACACTGTCTTTTGGGGCCATCTCACAAGACTGTGTTTAAGATTAAATGAGATATAAGTAAACTGCTTAACCCAATAACTATCATATTAGTTAGTGGCAATTAATGTATATAATCCCTCCCTCCTTCATTTACTCAACACACTTTAAGTTAGAGCCTACTATATACAAGGCTTGGGATAGACCCAAGTTCAATCTTCAGGGCCAGATTTGTTGCTTAACCCAATAACTATCATATTAGTTAGTGGCAATTAATGTATATAATCCCTCCCTCCTTCATTTACTCAACACACTTTAAATTAGAGCCTACTATATACAAGGCTTGGGATAGACCCAAGTTCAATCTTCAGGGCCAGATTTGGGGGGAAATCGTTGATTAATTTATTAATTAATTTAACAAGTATTTACAGTTATGTGATGGCACTATGCTAAAAACTCTAGGAAATCCAAAACAAATTAGTTGGATGACTAAGACATATTTCCTAGTAACATCAATGAAATGACAATGACCATCATAATTAACATTTTGTATGATGTTTCATAGTTTATAAAGCACTTTCACACTTGTAATTGGATCCTTGCAAGAAATGGAGATTCAGATGAGTTAAGTGACTTGCAAGTGTGCACGCTGGATTCAAATCTGGTCTCTGACACCAAAGCCTGGGCTCTCTCTCCTGGCTTTGCAGGGCTCTGTTTGGGCCCATCGGTGACAGGGAATAAGACTGCTGGGTTCCAAGCCAGTCCTGTTTCACTTTTAGGAAACCTTGGTTATTGGAAATTGTTTATTAATATTTATCCAAAATCTGCCTCCTGGTAAATTCTATTCTTAGTCCTAGCCCTTCCCTTCAGAGCCACATTGAATCAATGTGCCCCTTCCCTGAGAGAACCTTTATACATAGGGGATCAGCCACCAGTCTTCCTCATCTGCCTTCTATGTCCCAGGCAATGTGTCCTGTGTCAACAGTTCTTCCCATTCTGAGCAGAGTTCCCAAGCCTTCCCCAGCCCTATCTGTCTGTGTCCATCTAGTCAGCCTCTACTCACTCCACACTTGCTGGAGGAAATCCTCTCCTGGGAGTCTCAGTGTCACTTTTTGCAGACGGTGAGATCCCCAAGGCCACGAGCTGGTCAATAATAACAGTCACACCACAGCTCCTCTTGCTGAGTGCTCACCATGGACCAGGCACAGCTACAGTTATTACCTCTACCATCTGAGACAGGTACTACTATTTAATAACCACCCCCCTCTGGGCCTGGCAATTTGTTTTCAGAATTGAATGAAACTCCAAATTATTCATATCCACAAAACCTGGAATTGAAACTGTGGTTTCTCTGAGCAGAGCAGAGGCAGGTCTGAGTCAAGGACCGAGTGTGCAGCACGGGTCTTTCAGAGAGCCTCGCTCCTCACAGCAGCACTCAAGCACTCACTGGCCAAGGGAGGGAAACAATATTATTAAAAAACATGTGGGCTGGGCAGAATATCAGCAATAAAAATTGCCAGGAAAAGGGGGACTCTGCTGGTAATACCAACTGTCAATGGCATGAAAGCTGCGAGGTTCTTACTGAGCCCCCTTCCTTGCTTTGAGAAGTTTGTTACCTAAGATCCCAATGGAGACAACGTGAGCTCTGCAATGAGTGAAACCTGGGACAAATCCCTACTCCGCCCAAGTCCTTGGGCAGATGTAGAAAGAGTAAATTGAAGATAATAATACCTCATAGGGTTATGGAAAAAACTTAAACCCTAAAGTACCTGGCCATGGCAACCCTCAATAAACGTAATGTCAATGATAACAGAGGGACCAGGAGGAGGTAGCGTGAAACTACAACTGTCCCCTCCCCTCCATTTTTTTCTTGAGTGCACTTCGAGGGCTGCCTCTGGCAAATGGAGCTGCCCCTTGAAGCCTGACGGTGGAATATCAGCTTGTGAACACTCTGGCCTGTGTCAAATTCCCACTAATGACTTCTCAGCATAAATTAAATGGAGCGAATACTTTCTAATGACTGCTACAGAATTACGTGACAGCTTCCAAGAGAATCTACAAAAATAGCTGGAATCAGAGGGATGGTCATTCTGACACCTGGAAGTTTCTCATTAATTTACTTCCTTCTTTCCTTCTGGCTTGTGGATCTTTGTAAGAGCTGGTAGGAGAGATACATAACAAGCCTCCGAGTACCTCCAGCCTATTTAAATAAGCCTAAATAGGCAGCATTAACAGTATCTCACAGCAAGTAGAATTCAATGTTACACTAAAAGCACCACCATAAGTAATATTTCTTTATATGTATATAAACCCATATAATTTACAAAGGGCGTTTATACATACTATCTCGTTTGGCCTTCTATGACTTATTAAGCACTTATTCAGTACCTCATATTTTAATGTATTTTTTCACTTAATTTTCACAATGACCGATTGTCATCTCTTTTACAGGTGAGGTTTACCAAGGTGGAGGAATTCCTCTGGGATCACACAGCATGAAAGTGCAGGACTGGGATTTGAACCTGCTCTGTCAGTCTCCGAAGCTTATTTTTAGCTCCTGCTTCTGTGCTGGGGAGGAGGCACTCTCTGCCTGTGCTGGATGGTTCTTTCCATGTGAAAGGAACACCATTAGCATAACATTTCTGGCCTCTCTTGGCCCCCTACTCCCTGTACCCCTGAGGAAATAGAGTTTAGAGAGAGACCCTGGGCTAAGGCTGCTCAGACCCCTTTCTCCTTCCTCTCAGAGCACATTCCTGCCGGTCACCAGGGGCTGGCTCTGGTCACCCACAGTCCTGACCTGGGGCTCAGGGGGACTCTGCCTGTCTCAGTCTCACTCTGGATTCAGGAAGCCAAGCATCTCACCGAGCCTCAGGGAGCTCATTTGCCCATAGACATGACACATCCTCCAACATCATCTTTTTCATAATGAGGGTGATATATATATATATTTTTTTTGTCTTTTGTCTTTTTCCGTGTCCGGCAACGGATCGCAACCCTCAGTGTTGCCCCCGTACCAGACCGGGGACCGGCAACGGGATCGCAACCCTTGGCGCTGCCCCTGCGCCTCGCTCAGCCAGTGAGCGGGAACCGGTCCGTATGTGGGATCCGAACCCTCAGGCGGGAGCGCCGCCGCGCTTCCCAAGCGGCGCACTATCCAGTGCGCCACCGGGCCGGCCCCATGAGGGTGATATTTTGACCCTTATTCTCTTTGTTCCTTTGTCTTATTCGCAAGTAATTCCAAACCTAGGTGAAAGAGAGGGCTATTTATTGGGCCTCCTTCAGAGATTCTAACAATTATGAATCCCCATTTGACAGATAAAGCTCAGAAAGAGGCAGAGCTCTTTCCTAAAGAAAAGACAAATGTTGGCAGATATATGATAATAGCCCAATACATTATCGTGCTATATGAATGCAATTCCTTTAATTCAGATTACTACACATAGTTTAAGGAGGAGAAAAATGGGGAAAATGGGAGAATGGGTGATACCACCAAAAACTACTCAAATGTAAAACCAACTAAAAGAGAAAATTCATCTTTAAATGAATACATCGTACATCAAGAAGATGCCATGCCCTTGCTGAGATCTTAATCTGAGGCACTATGGAAAACAATGTGAATGCCAGTAAGAGCCCAGAATAGAAAATTACTAAGCATTTCCCAACTACCAAGAAGGAGCCAAGAACCAGTTTATGGAGACCTCCACCCCTGCCCCCCCAAAACACAACAAACAAACAAGCCCCCCCCGCAAAACCTCAACAAACCTTCAGTGGGGTATATCAAAGCTCACAACCTAAGCACACTTTCTAGAGCTATCTATAATTTGGAAACCCTCCAGAGGTTTACCTGTTGCTGGAGTTCTACCAAAATGTCTATGTACACAACAGGCCTGAGACTTATTACTATTATTATCAGTACTTGAGTAAACAGAATGTTAGAGCCGAAATGGCCCTCAGCATCAAATGGTCCTCACCCCCACTGAAGAGAAGAAGAAAGCACAGATGATGGAGCTGGGCAGCGGAGCCACGTTGAATTATTTTGCATCCACAAGGTTCAGAGTAGCGCCTGCCCACAGTGTGGGGGACGAAGCAAGTCAGCAGCAGGGCCAGGGCTGGGACCAGATCTCACAGCACCAGCATCCCTTTTCTTTCACGCAGCACATTGCCCACACTGATACCTGTCCGTTCTCTTGACTGACATCATGTATTCCCACTATTACACTGTCCCAGGCCAAGTCAACAGGTCTCCAAGACCAGAGAAAAGATTTCTCACAAACAACTGCTAGAATAAATGCTAAGATTCAAACCATGGGAGACACTGGGCCACACCTACAATAGCTAAGCATAGAGTCAAGCACTTTTCTAGCTCCTAATTACAGGAACGGGTTCACCAATTTCAAAAACACTTGCAATGAACTTGGGCAAAGGATACACAATATAACCCTCTTGCAATATAACCCTCACAAAGCACACTCATAAGAGCACCAAAAAATGACCTGCTGTATCCAGAACTATTTTTAGAAATACCTTCCTATTTCTCTTCTTTAAACCAATTAACACTTATAACCAGGACTGAAGTGTTTCTTCTGAATGCAATGGAGAAGTGAATCATTCTGGTTGGAAGCAAGAAGCTAGATGGGGAGAGACTGTCAAAAACATGTTTAATGCAAGCACGTAGGCTACAGATGATAAGTGCAGCTTCCAATTAAGGCACCCTCAAATACGTGGCACCTAATACCTGATGGTTTAAAAGCCACTGGCAAAATTTGCAGTCTAAGAGTTTTTAAAGGATGAAATCTTCCTTTTCAGTTTTTATGTCTCTCTTTTTAGAGGCAATAAATCACAAGCACTTACAGAATTGCAGCATTTTTGCACCATGGCAAACTCTAGAGATGAACAAACCACAGCCCAGGGAGTGTGGGAACTTGCTCAAGGTCAAGGTCAGAGCCCAGGACCTTGACTCCCAGTCAAATCATCTCCCATGGTGAGAGCTGCCTTTCCATGGGAAGTTTGCTCTTATTTAAGGTCCCCATACCCATGGCACAACAGAGAGGAGAAGTTCATGAAGTTCATGAAGTTCATGAAAATCTATAGAACCCACTTTCAATTTGAGGCACATATTGAATGAATATTTTGCATCAGGGATTATCTTAATTAAACTATATGAGCACCGTTGATTGACTTCAATCTTGTTGAACTTCATTAAGGCGTCCATTAACTTATATAAATAAATTCTTATCTTGAAAAATAAAACACATATAACTTGCACAGTGGAAAACTGCATATTTAAATACATATCTGCAAGAATTGTAATGATGTTAATCGTAGTAGTAATACTAATTACCATTTATTCAACTTCTATGTTCTCAGCACTGTGATAGAGACTTTATATAATAACAGCAATAAGGATAATTATAAAATAACTACCACTTATTAAATGCTTATCATGTACACGCATTATGCCGTGTTGTTAAGTAGTGTAGTTCTTTTAATGATCACAATAATCCTGTTAAGTGGTTATTACTACTATTCACGTTTTGCCAATAAAGAAACCGAGACTATGAGAAGTTACGTAACTGCCCCAGATTGCAGAGAAAGGAAGAACAGTCAAGAGTCAAATCCAGGCCCGCACGACTCTAGAGCCCTCTGAGGCCATTTCCACTGTACAAGGCTACATCCCCATTTATAAAAATATTGCTTCAAGTTCCATTTCCAACAAGGACATTTATAGATCCAAGGACAAACTAAATGGTGAGAAGATGACCTGTTCCCTATAAATGTCTTGCACTTCTCCATGGTTTGGAACAAAGTAACTGCTATGAAATTCCCTGAAGAAAAATAGAGCACACAGCATCGGGTAATCAGATAATCCTGAAATACATGAAGTGGTTCAGAACTACAGTGAAATTTGGGAGTAAAATAAAATTTGTCTATTGTTCCATTTTGAAATATTCATGAAGCAAGCAAGAATTCCCATATTCAATAATTAAATGACTAAAATCTGCAACCTGGTGTATTTACTGATCATGAACGATGCATTCCTAAAAGAGCCTAAGTTCAAATTAGCGGCCCCACAAGCTGCCATGTTCCAGTGCAAAACCAAACAAATGAGACAGAAATGTTGCTGTTGCCTAGAGAAAAAATTTTCCCCACCACTTGTTCTGCTGTAGAGAAAGGCTGAGTCAAAATTAAGAATGCATCTAGGACTTTGCCCACAAATCAGCTAGAAGAGAATGAAAGGGGGTGGGGGGGGAATCTGCAACATTTTCCTTCATTAGAGGAATTGTTTCAAAAGGGTTTGATTGTGCCTTGAAGGTTAGATTTTACAATCACTTAATATTTCACTTGTCTTAAAAAAACCTGCATAGAAAGGCAGGGAAAGGAAACAGATTAATACTGTGTATTTATGAAGTGGTCCTGTTTTGCTTTTTCAGTTCTGTGGTCACAAGCCACATATGTGACACCTATGAGTAGAGTTATATTAACTGGGGCGTCTTGTTCTCTGTGTTATTGGCAAACTCCTTCCCCAGGCACATTGTGCATAATGCCATCTCATGCATAAGGATGTGTCCTACTGACCACCCGACTGGGAGCACCACGCCAACCCCTACGAGGGGATGAAGGGCTGCTTCCCAGAGTCTTCAGGTGGTTTGGGACAGACACAAGGACAAGGGCTAGCTGACAAGTGGTTCTCAATGTGTTGTACCTGCACCAGCTACATCGGTTATCTCCTGGAAATGTGTTAGAAATGCAAATGAACTGCAAACTCTGGGGGTGGAACTCAGCAATCTGGACTTTAACAAAGCCTCCAGGTGATTCGGATGCCCACTAGAGTTTGTGAACCACCCCTCCACAACCTGGTGGCCTCCCCTCTTCTGTCCCTACTCAGCTGTAGGCTCTAAGGTTCTGCCTCCACTGGATCTGCCTCATCCATTCCCACAGCCTATGCTGACCTCAGCAGGGGGGAGTTGGCAGACTCCAAAGTACCATTGGAAGAGGGATCTGGGAGTGGTCTTGCTGACTCAGACCCAGAAGCTGATGCCCAGCTGTGCTATCCCTGCTGCCAGGCTGGCCCAGTTGGCTATTCTAATAGAGCCATAGTTTCTCAATTTGTACTTTCTCAGGCCCCGCAAATCTTAGGGGTGAGCCTGCATGCAAATTAATGGAAACTAAATCAGATGACACAAGTCATGCACCCGGTGGGAACTCAACAGATGCTGGAGTGAGCGGACCCAGAGATCGGCTTTGGAACCTTATTTGATCCTCACAACCCACCTGCAATGTAGGCAGCAAGATTCCCATTGTACAGGGGAGGAAAACAGAACTCAGAGAGGTTGAGTGACTTGCCCAAGATCTCACAACCAACAACCAAACCCATGTCTGCTTGATTCCAGAGCTGGTGCACCTCCCTTACACTTGGCTGTTTAGTCTTGGCTTGATTACTTCTAGCTACATGGAATTCACCATTCCTTTGAGTCAACCCTTATCACTTCAGGCAAAGCAAGGTTTTTTGTTTTTTGGTTTTTTTCTTTCATCGCACTTAAATTTCTTTGCGAGTTTCAGTCATAGTTTCTTGTTCGGCCCATTGGCACCCGCAGTGAGTTTATCTTCTCTCTCACATAACAATCTTTCAAGCTAAAAATGGTAATGCTATCCCCGGGGTCTTGTTTCCCTCAAGCTAGACATGCCCAGCACCTTCACCCTTTCCTTCTTGCAGAGGATTTCCAGTCCACTTTTCCTAATCAGGCCTCCTAGGACTGATTCCAGTCACTATCCCTACAGTGCCTCACGGAGGTCATGGTATGCAGAAGTACAACTGATCTGAAGCCTCGGCTCATAGATTTGGCACACAGGTAACTGTTCCCATCACCAGCAATCTATTCTCCAATGGACAGAGTCCTAAAAAATAAAACCTAAAGCTTGTGGGATACCATGTTGTCTGAGTCTTTGTTTCCTTGCCTGTAAAACTGGGATAATGACTTATATCCTGCCTATTTTGCATGGCTGGGTGAGGATTATTTGAGATAATTGGCTTTGAAATGACTCTATACACTGCAAAGCATTTAACAGGTGTGGGGGTGAAGATGGAAATCAGGACAACGTGCAGGGGAGGAGCCTGACTGGGGGAGCCCAATGGAGCAGGTGCTCCAGAGACGCCCTCTCTGCCTGCTCCACTAGTTTAGTTCCTCTGTCACTCCTACTGCCAGGCATGGACACAACTTATAACGGAACCCATTGCTTCTTCAGGACAGCAAGACATTGCACATGTACAAAAGCCTGACAGTAAATTACGACAACATGGATGATATGCAAAAGGCATTGCAAGGACAGGATGCTTCTGTCGCCAGCAACTGAGCCAGCAAGCAGGGCTGAGCTCTATGAACATGCTGCCTTGGCATAAATGCTGGGAACAGAGTTAAATGATACGCCAGAAAGAGCGTCAGAGTCAGGATCTGCACCCAGACCTTCTGCCCCAGGCTCACCCCACTTCATCACAGTTGCCAGTGAAGTCATTTGATGTAGACAGTGTCTAGTCTGCCCGTGTGGACTCACCACTCTACTCTAGGGCACTTATCCTTTTAATGGGCCTCATCCCCTCATGAGCCCCTGGTCCATATACCAAACCATCTATTAGACAGTACATGACCCTTCATCACATCTCCCCAAAGCTGCTCCCTTCTGGGGATGCCCCACCCCCATGATTGGCACCAACAGCCACCCAGGTGCTAAACCTGCGCCACTTTCTTGGTTCCTCCTCCATGCTCACCTCTTATATCCAATTGATCACCAAATCCTATCCATTCATCCTCTTAAACACCTCCGGAATACAAACATTTCTCTCCACCCCTACCGCTGCCACCTAATCCACATGACCATCATCTCTCAAAACTCTTAACTGCCCCCACACCCACCCTGCCTCACTCCAATCTGGCTTTCATGCTGTTGCCAAAGTGATTGTTTTACACACAAACTTCATCATGTCGCCCTGATGTTTAAAACCTGTCCATTGCTTTCAGGATAAAAAGCAGAACACCTGGCCTGGCCCATTAATTAGGCCCTGCAGCATGTGGCCCCATCTTCTGACACCTCCTCTGCTCACTCACTGTGGTCCTGCCACACTGGACTTCTCTTTATCCTGCAAAATTGTCAAATACCATACGTACACAAGAGTGTATAAAATAGATGTGTATATTTAAAGAAGAATTCTAATACCTATGCAGCCACCACCCAGGTTAAGAAATAGAACAGAGCCAGTATCTCAGCCCACCACCTGTGACCCTCACAAGTCACATCTCCTTCTGCCCATCCCTGCCCGGGGGTAATCATTCTAAACTCTCTGATCATTATTTCTCTCTTTTCTTCACATTTTTACCACTTAGGGTTGCATCTCTGTATGAGAAAGTTTAGTTTGCCTGTTCTGAATTTTCTTTCATTGGAACCATACTACAGATTTTCTTTTATGACCTGCTTCCTTTGCTCTACAGCAACGTCAATGTGCAGAACCATAGTTCGTGCATTCTCACTGATGCGTAGTATTCCAGCGAGCACATATCCATCAATAGTGCACTCTTCTATTGGTGGATGTTAGGACGTTTCTACCTCGGGGCTTTTATGAGTGACGTGGTTATGAACATTCTGGAGTTCTTTCAGTGCTTCGATGCCCGTGTTCTGTCTGCCTTGTGGACCACACCAGTGCCTGTTTGCTTAAGCTTCTCTCATGGCCTCCATCCTGCCCCACATCCCCTCATGCCGGGGCCGGCTCACCTTGTGGTTGGTGCTCTTGCTGCATGCTGCACCTTATAGAGGCCCACGGGCATCACTGACCTGACCTCTAGCACAGGGCCCACACATAACAAGCCCTCAACAGTCATTCATTCATACATGTATACATGCACTCGTTCATGCATGTATGTTAGCAGCTTCTCAGGGCTGGCCTCCAGCGCTGCACAGGCATGGTACAGTGTAGAGCAAGAAAGTGATCCTTTCGGGCCGGCCCGGTGGCGCACTGCTGCTACAGTGCACTGCTTGGGAGCGCGGCGGCGCTCCCGCC
>NW_007726858.1:67450-80187 GCF_000696425.1 Galeopterus variegatus
TCCCGCCGAGGGTTCGGATCCCACATACAGACCGGCTGCTCACTGGCTGAGCGAGGTGCGGGAGCAACACCGAGGGTTGCGATCCTGTTGCCGGTCCCGGTCCGGTACAGGCGCGACACTGAGGGTTGCGATCCGTTGCTGGTCACGAAAAAAGACAAAAAGGAAAAAAAAAAAAAAAAAGAAAGTGATCCTTTCTAAGCTAATGAAGGCATCCACCCAGACAGGAAGTGCACACCCAGGAGAGCCAACTCCCAGCTAGACACGTGTGCCGCTGACTGTCACTTATGATACGCACACCCAGCAGAGCATGAGCTTGGGGGTGGATCCTACTGCTTTGAACTGCTCCAATCCCACCGTCTCCTACCACCCCTCATATTAGCCTCTGTGATGGGAGCTGCAAAGGAGCTCTTATGCTGTTTGAAGTGAAGGAAGAAATGAAAATTGCATTCAAAAAAGGAAAAAAAGCAGCTGGAGAATATTGCCAACCATTTGGTGTGATAACCAAGGGCTTTCGAATGATTACTAAAACTGGCTTTAATTTTGATCCTTCATTTCTTTTAATCTAGCAGATAATTAGAGGGAAATCAAATCCATCCCCACAGCCAAAGATTAACCTGTCATCGCACAGTTCTCTTCCCACTTACTTTACCACCTCTTCCTTCACATGTTATTTTCCTTAAAACACACACACACCCCCTAAAAACCTCCAGGTTACATACATTGTTCAATTTGTTTAAATACATTTGGAGTGGACATTTCCCATGACAAATACCCTCTTAACAATAAGCAGTATTTCCCTCCCTCCAGATTAAAAACTCCTCATTCCTTGCAGATTTTAAAACATACAACTGAAAAATCCCTTTTATGGATGAAGAAACCAAAGTACAGAGAGGGCGGTAACCTGTACTGATTGGGACTGTGAATGACAGAGCCAGGATTTGCCCCCAAAGAGTCTGACTCCAGGCCTACCCAGTCTGCTCTCCTACCTGTGAATAAAAACACAAGCGGATTTCAGTTCCTGCCACCTCAAGGACTCTCACTATCCTAACCCAACATTCCAATTGCACACAGGCCTTAAGCACAAGAGTCTAAACTAGGCCAGCCATTGATGACAAATATGTTCACAAAGAGTTGACAGTAAGAAGGGGGGAAAAATAAAAGCGGCTTATGAAAATGACAAAGATGGTGTGGCCTTAAGTATAAAAGAACATATGAGAGAATTACACTATTTTTATTAACTAAAAAATTACTAAAGGTTAACTTTGGGTGGTTGAATATGAGGGAGATTTTATGCTGTATACTTTACAATAGTTTCCAATTTTTCTACAATAAGCACACATTACTTTCATAATGAGAAAGAAATTTAGTAAGAAATGAGCAGCAGAGAAGCAGCTTCTGTCTTCTCCACCCCAAAATGCCCTTTTGGAAGCATGATTGGTGGCCCTGGCCTGCCACAGTGCCTCCCCCACCCCACCTCGTACCCTCTCCCCAATCTGAGCCCAAGCAAATGTAAGCCCCACCTCCTTTGAGAAGCCTGTGTTGACCACTCCAGGCCAGCTATTAGATTGAATCATATGAAATTACCATTCTTGTATTCCAAAAGAGGTCTAATATTGGCGATTTCATATGGTTCGACCTAACCCTTGGCTCACCCTGCCTTCCTCTGAAACTTCAGCCAGTTCCCCAGTCTGCGACACACAACTGCACATGAATAATTTCCTGTCTGGCACTGTCCTCTGTTGTCTCATGTATAGACCCTGCTTTAAGTAGCTGTTCTCTGCACATTGGCTTATATTTTATTCATTCTGGTTTTGCACATTACTAAAAATAAAGCAGCCTCCTAGCTGGCCACAGAGCTTCCTCATTCATAAACACCTACTCATGTTGTGTGATTGGCCCTGGAGATAAAGAGGTAAGTCCCTGCCCCAAAGTTTACAGTGAGAAAAAAAGCCTTGGATAGGCACCAACCCAACCCGGGAATGACGGCACCTTGTGGGCGCCCATCTCTTTAGTGTGCTTGGTACTTTATGTCCATTCTCTCGCAGGGCAAGAGCTGGACAGACCTGGATCTAAATCTCAGTCTGTTTCTTATAAGTGGGGTGGTCTTGGGCACGTCACTCAACCTCTCTTCAAGCTTTATCTGTAAAACAGAAGTCGCCAGAGCCCCTACACTCTTGTAGGGCTGCTGCAAGGACTAAATGGGAATACATACAAACATTTACCACCTAGCTGCACACAGTAAGCATGCAATAAACACTTCCTATGAAACAGGCAGAGCAGCCGCTAGCATTCCCCCACCCCCTGATTTCTGATGAGAAAACTGGGCTCAGGAGAGTATAGAGACTTATCTGAGGCAGAGTGGAACTAGTACCAAAACCTTGGTCTCTTGAGCCCAGACCACACTGTGTCCTTCCAAGAATCTAAATCTTGATTTTAAAAGCACACAAACAGTTAAGGCTCATTGGAGCAGCTCGTGAGGAAATTTCCAAACACATTTGCTGCCCCATCACTACCCACAATAACTCTGGAAGGGCCCACGCAGAATTCCACACTGTCGTTTCCCCAATCGTGGTGACTGGCTGGCCATATGCTTGTCTGGTTTCCCATCTGCTCCTCACACAGGGCGATGGGGAGCACATGCCTACCTGCCGGTGGGGGGACTCGGCTCCTGTCTAACGACCCTCTGAAATGACACTTTTGTATCAACTCGAAATTCCACCTCCCCCATTTGACTTGGAAATGGTTCCCTTTCAACAGACCACAAGAAAGGCTTTTACTGGTTACTTCTGACTTAATGCTTAAACATTTTCAAATGGAAGAGAGTTATCTGCTTTTATTTCTTGAATATAAAATAATGCATTTATCATTAGTCATCTGCTGTCTGTTCTTACTTGGAATGCATGTACATTTTTCTAGTCTGCTGACTACCATCTGAAACCTGAGACCTTTTGAGGTATGGAGAACACAGTGTACTTTGAAACCACAATGCCCCAACCCTGGACAAGTTGTTTCAGCTTCTTGTAGTCTCCAGTGATTACAGGACAGTTTGGTTAACTTTTTGAAAATATGAAATTCTGGCCTTTTCTCCAGGAAATACACACATATACACAAAATTGTGCATAGTTCTAGGGTTCACAGATATCCTTAAAGATGTCATGCGTTCCAGATTGAAAACCAGGTCTGATTTCTTCAGCTTGACGTTGAAGGTCATCCACCGCTGGCCTTTGGGTTCCCATCTAGCTCCCACCTTCCTCTCTCCTAACCCACTGCATGCACCTGTCTCTACAGCCTACCTGAACTCTTCAAGGTTCCCCCAACAGAGTATCGTGCCTGTGTTTCCTCCATCGTGGACATCCTTTCTCTCATTTTTGTGTTCAAATCCTACCCACACTTCAAACCTCAGCTCAAGTGCCTGCCACCTCTTCATCAGGCCTTAAAAATTCTTCCCATCAGGAAATAATCTCTCCTATACATTCCTCCCTTGGCAATTTGTCTTTATATTTACAGAACTTAGCGCTTTCCACCTTATAGGTATTTATGTGTGGCTCTGGCTCCCCTGCTGGCCTGTGAGCTAATTTGCTTCTGTAGTCTTCCTCCTGGCACACAGTACACGTGCTCCAGAAGCACTCAAAATAAACAAATGTCTGTTTCTCTAATCCACATATGATGCAAATGAGATGCAAGTGAGAATGCAAATATTCATCTCTCTACGACCTGGACTTCTTCCTTGTGTGAAATCTTCAAAGGTGCTTGGGTGAGTGTGTGCTGATCTGTAGGGTCTGGCCAAAAATGAACCATTAGGAATCAACTGAACTCCAGAATTTCAACCAAAGGTCAGCTGTACACACATGGATGGGCCATTCATCAGGGTAGATGATTCTAGAAGAGTCTGTTTCCAGAAGAATACTGTCTCAACAGAAAGATAATGCTCTATGTTTATAGTGGTATGCTTAGTCAAGACAGTTAGGAACCCCTCTTCCCTATTGTTGGGGGGATTTCAATAAGACGTACTGCCAATTTAAGGGGCAGGAATCGGCATTTGGAGGAGTTTTGATTAATGCATTTTCTCTATTCTTCTCCAGGATTGGACAAAGCCACATTCCTTGGTCAGGCAACAAGGCCCAGCTACAAAACAGAGCCACTGAGAGATTCCTTATTCTCCATTGCCTTAGAATGTTTCATCTTTAGCCTAGATTCTACCTAGAGTCTACCTACTTTGGCGATTCATCTACTGGTTCTAAACATGGCACAGGATCCAAGAGATACGCTTGGAGTCAAGAAGAAGCAAAGCCTGAGCTCCCAATAAAACCATTAGAGGACAAACATCTCTGAATTACGACTACAGTTGCTCTGGCAGGCTGCCTCCTCCCTTTTTAATAAACCTGATTTTTATGGTGATAGGAGGTAAATGAAATGGGAGAGGGCTGTGAAATGCTACTGTGGGAAAAGGGGCTTTGAATAAGAGGCAAGCAGTTTATAACCCAGCTCCCAGGCATAGTGTGGGACCATGGTATCAGTAAAACCCCCTCAGATTTCTCCAAGCCTGTCTCTGCCTTCACTTATATAATTCTGGGGTACTAAAGGTTAAAGGGTTCTGATTTCTTTTTTTTAATACAGGTGTTTTATTTTATTTTATTTTGGCAGCTTGCTGGTACAGGGATCGAACCCTGGACCTTGGTGTTATCAGCACTAGGCTCTAACCAACCAAGCTAACTGGCCAGCCAGGGTTCTGACTTCTGAGAAAGGAATTCAGTTACCAGAAATATCTACATTCAGGAAAAGGAGCACAATACTAGTAAAATGGTTCCCCCAGGGGTAAACTAACCTTCCAAAAATTAATCAATTGATGGAATAATCACCTTGTTTTAAAATAATCAGGGAATGCAATTTATTCATGTCTACGTCCAATAGAAGTTTTTAAAAAAGACTTAGGCTGCCAAAATACCTTGAGAAAAGAGGACATTTTCTGTTAATTTTCTTTATTTTTTTCCCCTTCTCTTCTAAGCTAAGCTTTGACAGTTAAGAGGAAACTGGAGACAAACACAGCAGTGCAGGAAAGTGGAGAGAATGCTGGTGTGGGAGTCAGGGGACCCGGGGCCCTAACTAGCAAGGGACTTACCTTCCTTATGCATGGTTCAGGGGGGCAGAGCCATCATGTGCACAGCTCAGACAGACAGCCTCGGGAGCTGGCAAATGTCACCATCAGCATAATTTTAAAGGAAAGCCTCATCGGCCACTTGGTGACCCTAAGGATTAGCATTTGTCTGATGCTCTTAGATTTCAGATGCATCCCTTCATATCATGACCATGACAGTCCAGCCAAAGAGGTACCCTGATTCACATTTTACAGACAAGATCAGAAAGCAAAGTGACTTGGCCAAGCTCAGAGTGTGATGATCAGAGGTGAAGGACCCAGCTGATGCCAAGCCCAGCGCCCTGCCAGGACACATGCTGCTCCTCTGTTGTGGGTGCTTAGAAGGGAGATTCTCGAACCAGGGAGCTGACGGCATGATGATTTCTAAGATCTATGCTTCTACCAATAATGTGAGGGGTTGGATTAAATTAGGGGTTCTAAAAACTTCTTGTAGCAGAAAAAAAAAACCTTTCTTCTGAAATGAAATCTAACATAGAGCGCCAAAATATAAATTAGATCATTGCAGCATACATTTTGTTGAAAAAAAGATGGCTTCCACTCAAATATCCATCAACAGACAAAATGATACTAAAATGTACTATATCGATATAGTGGAATGTTACCGGGTCGTAAAAAGGAATGAAGTCCTGACACATGCTACAGCTTGGGTGAACCTCAAGAACATCATGCTAAGGGAAAGAAGCCAATCACAAGAGATTGTGATTATACTGTATAATTCTATTTATATGAAGTGTCAAGAACAGGTAAATCCATAGAGACAGAAAGCTGGTTGGCAGTTGCCAGGGGCTGGGGAGAGGGGGAAAGGAGAGTGATTGCTTAATGGGTATAGGTTTCCTTTCAGAGTGACAAAATATTTTGGAGCTAGATGGGGTGACAGTCACACAACATTGTGAATGTACTAAATGCCACTGAATTGTTTGTACACTTTTCAATGGCTAATTTTATAATATATGAATTTTACCTCCATATATAGGATGTTTCCAGACTCCCACCCCATCAGCCTCCCCCTTCCCATGTCCCTAAAGTGTCTCCACAGAGCCCTAGTATGAAAGCCAATAGAGTCATTAAATATGACAAAATGTTACCAGAGTCAAAACAGTTCTCATATGACAGCTGTATCCTCTTTCAGGAGACAAAGGTAATTTCTCCTAACCCACCAAATAAATAAGGACCAGTGACATCTTACTACCCAGAAATGGAAACTTCCATTGGTAACCAGCTCCAATGTTGATTCTAGTCCACAGTGATGAAGCAGCTTCAGATTTAGGATATGTCATTGGTTTTAAATTCAAAATTTAATTTTAAGTTTACCAAGAAAGAGAATAACTACCAAGTATTATTTTTTATTTGTTTTGTGTCCCGTAGATAATTTTACTGCTGAGTAGTCAATTAAACATTACTAAGTGACTACTATACATTAAATTTTTTTTTTATTATTTATTTAGGTGTCATTATCCTCATTTAATAGAAAAAAAATACTGAGGCTCAAAACATCTATGCAACCTCCCCAAAGTCTTACCACCAGCTGACACCAGGGCCAGGACTTGAATCTCAGTCTCTTCGACTCAAGAGCAAGTGCTTTCGAGTATGCCAAGATTGGTATCAGCAGGGTCAAGTTCCACCCCCACAGAATGCCTGAGAACTGCTTTCAGTCCCACCAAGAATCCGAAGCAGGCCTATAACACCCAGAGGTGTGCCAAGATACGTGGCACATGAACACTCGTCTGTGCCCCTCCTAATGTCTCCTCTGCATCTTTCCACAGCAGTTTGAGGATGGAAGAATTCAGGGAACCTACTTTTTTCTTCTTTTACAGTGTGTGTGTGAGCAAAGTGAGACCTGCTTCGAGAGTTTTGCTGACAAGCTGTCCTTAAGAAGGAACTAATGAGGGACGCTCTTTTGCTAAACAGTTGAAGGGAAAGGCTAGGACACCATTTGTTTTAAAAGATTTAGATTATAACCTATTCAAATGTAAGAAACTCTGGCTTCTAAAAGTAACTTCCAGCCTAGAAGCCTATGTGACATCATTTTATGCATTTGGAGTGACACGGTCTCAGATTTGGACACATAGGATTCAGTACTATGTCACTGTGCGTTTTCCGTAGGCATAAATCTGATGATTTTTCAAGTTATTCTGAAACATTTCTACACAAAGTGGTGGAGAATAATTTCAACTTTTTCCTGTGCATGGTAAAGTTATCAAAATGATAATAAGAATCCCTTATGTATAAATGCACTTTATAGATGACAAAGTGCTTTTGTGGATAATCATTTTCTGAGTGGAAGAAAAAAGTGAAATTAAGGAAAAATATCAGTAAGTGGTATTTAGCTATTAACATATACCCTAGCATTGTAGGTAAAAAAAAAAAAAAAAAAAAAAAAAAAAAGGGTGAGATGAAAGGGTTTTTATATTAAAATTGAAGTCAGGTTCTTGAAATTCTAACCATTCCTGGTTATCAATACGAAAGTCAATGCTTTTTAAATTTAAAGTGAGATGCTGCTACTTACAACTTGATAAGCTGTAAAATGCCTCGCGCATCCTTCCCTATGCTCCTGTGCCCCGTTGTTATTAAGGTTTAGATCTGCTTCTCATATGGATTATACAGGTGTAAGTAAAGAAAAACAAACAAGAAGGAGGAGGTTAATTTTGTTTTAATGCCATTTAATGAAAACGTGGAAGCCTTCCATCTCTTCCTGTTTTGGTGGCAGAGAGTAAGCAGGCTCAGACCACACAGCAGCTTTTGAACTTCTTATTCTCACCAAAGGAATCAGAATGCTAATGTGTCAAGGTCATACTAAAAAAACTGTACCACTGTGCCATACTAGCAGAGATAGCCACCAAATCTCCCTACAGTGACATACAGTGTCTCAGGACCTAATCACTGCTGGTGAGATCAAGAACTATTCAAGAATAGATTTTTGAGGAATGAATTTTATTGCAATAAATCTGACCATGTTGCAATCAATCCATTGCTTTTCCTTAGGGTGGACACATTATTTGGCTGCTGTCGTGTTTGCATTGCTGGAAGGATCCGGCAGCCCAGACACACCACCACTGTGAAGCACTGATCAGTGGAAGCCACACCTGGAAGGACTGGCCCAAACAAACTACAGGTGAACATTCTCAGCCAAGTCTTGACAACAGTGGCAATCTGTGCTTCACACAGTAAAGAATGCTTTTGAGAAGAACTCAGCCGAGCAGGCACCGTCCAGCCTGACTCAGAATATGACAAAACACTCCTCAGGGTATCATTTCCTGCTGGGCAGTAGAGCTCAACCTTGCCTGCACAGTAAGAGTCACGAAGGGAACCTAAAAACGTCTGTGGCCAGGCCTCCAGGCCAGCCTAATTAAAATCAGCATCTCTAGAAATGGGGGCTCTAGTACTGGTATTTTTGAAAGCTCCCCAGATGGTTTTAATGTGCAGCCAGGGTGAGGAGTACTCCTGTAGGGCGATTCTAACAATATTTGGGCTTGAGCCCAGCTGGTGAGGAGCCTCAGGAGAGGAACCTGCAAAACATCACTTGCTTAGGGAAGTCAGCATTCCTCCCAGTCTTGAACCAGAGCTGACGAGTGCTTAACTTGTCTGGGAGTGTTTGGGTCAATCTAATCATCATGGGGTTTGAGAAGTGCTATTTGAAATGCCTGTCTTTCATTTTTCTTGCTTAAAACACAGGCACAATGGTATTTACTCACCCCTTACTTTGTGAGAGCCTAGAATTTGGTAAAACCAGAACAAATAAAATACCCAAGTGAAATGTCATTCATTTCTGGGGTGATTCCGTGGATGGAGTCCCAGGCACATACACCCACCAACGTCCTGATGTAATGTCCCACTGGGTGGGTGGGGATGGACAAAAATTATAACTGTTGTAAATATGATAGAACTGTCAGAAATTCATTAAATTGGCTTTGCAAATTTTGAAACTAAAAGCTTGCACTGCAAGAGTGTAAACTACAAGAAGATCAAAAGGAAACAAGTCTTACCGTGTTCTGTTATCTATGGCCCTCTTCCCCTACACCTCATTTTACTCTTCCTACACCTGAGAATTACAAAGAGAAGCAACACACAGACAATGGTGGGCAAGCAGAGATCCTACCGCTGGGGGAAGATGAGTTCTTAGAAGAGACTTTCCAGATTTGGATAACAATCAGTTAGAAATTCATCAGCTGAAAACCCCATAGGTCAGATTAATGTAAACGTCTCCATCTCCTGATTCTGAATTGCTAGTTGCTTGGGGGCTAATAATTATAAAATGAAGATATGATTTATTAGATGGTATAATATGTAAATCTCACTCAGTGTTAACAGGTACCAGGAACATACCCGCTTAGGGCATGAAGCAGAGTTGATAGAAACAGATGTCATAAAAAATACTTACTGGTTCTCTCTTTTCTTCTTAAGTGGGTCCATGAGGCGCAGCGTGTCTCTGATCACCGCCACTTTCACTTCCTCATCGACAAGGCTGGGGACATTTTCAAACACCCCCGGAGAAAGCTTGAATGGTAAGGATTCCGTGTTACAGTGGAGACCGTGATTCGGTGCCAGGGGCCTATTAGCATCCAATCTTCCAAATAGGTCAAGGGATTGAACTACTTAATTTTGCCTATGCTAATGTATACATGAGAATTTTTAAAAGTTCCCTTTATACTGCCTTAAAAATGTCATTTTCCTTTTAGAAATTAACAAAATACATGAAGAGAAAAAATAGCACTGTTTTTCTCATTACCAACATTTTACATGCTCACTGTGGAACATCTGGAAATATAGAAAGGGGTTTAAAAATTAAAAGAATCAGTAATCCCCCCAGAACCCAATATTAGTATTTGGTGTATTTTCTTCCAGTTTGTTAAACACATTTTTGGGGGTAGAGGGAGAAAAATATAACCGCTGTTAAATGTACTTTTCATCTTAGTGATTCAAGCATGTCAACATGGCTAAATCATATTCATAGAATTTCAATTAGTTCATCTCCTGAGGCTAACTAATTAGTTCATGTCAAAACTGACGGAAAGGCTCAGCTGCTTCTAAGTTTCCAGACCTTAAAAACTGGAGGAATGGCACGCTCTGAAATTACCATAGGTCGGATAGGTCTCATATTAATAGACTCTGCACAGAGTTCAACAAAACTAAAATTATTTGACTTGAACAGAACTTCGCTGTGAAGATTTGAAAATGCTGAATCTTGTTTAGCCCAGCGAACAGCCTGGAGCAGGAACATTCAGCAGTGTGGCAATATAGTCAACGAGATGCTCAAGATACTTACTTCATGCTCGTGTTCAATTCTCATGCTGGGATTTGCATTTACTTCAAGTAGCATAGGCTTCAGATTTTTCATTAGAAGAATGTCGAAGCCTAAAATCTGGGCAGGATAAACATAGGTCAGAATTACTCCTTCTAGCCACAATTTCTTTTCAGGAGTTGAGTACAGTATTAGGGTCATTAAGGAGAAAATAAATTCAAATTCAGTCCCCAACCTTGGCCGTGACCCTGGCTTCTCTTGTCCATGGCCCCTCTGCCTCTGGGTGTACTTGTCAGGCTAAATAGACAGCAGAAAATTTTGCAGGAGCCTTGATAATGGGATGAGTTCCCATCGTGCATTTCAGCACTGTCTGTGTCGTCTGAAGTGCTGTAAGACGAGAACCTCTCTCTTCTTTAACAGGTTTTTTATTACGTAAAGGATCAGCCATAGTCCATCACTTTCTCCCTCTGCCTTCTCCTCTGCTGTCCTCTATTAAGTTGCTTCTTAGCTAGATCTCTGAAAACCTAAGGCTGCCTTTCTTAACCTGAGGTATACATCAGTATCATGTAAGATACCTTTCAAAACCACCATATCCCCGTACTCACACCTACTGAGTTGGAATTGCTCAGACCGCAACCCAGGAAGATGTATTTTGAAAATACAAATTCCCCAGGTGATTCTGATATACTCTTTTAGTTAAAGAGAAGGGAACATTCACGAGGCACCTCATAGGCACCAATTACCATTTAGTGCACGAATTATTCATAATCTCATTTAATCCTCATGACAGTGGTGTCTGAAGGTGGGATCATGCACTCCATTTTACAGAGGCAGAAACAGAGTCTCAGAAAGGCCAATAGATTTCCCCAAGGCTGCCTAGCTAGTAAGCAACAGAACTGGATCTCACAACCAAGCACAATCTGTGTGATCCAGCACAAAATGAAAAATGTGGGGCCCTTGTTCAAACAGTACTAATAATGGTGTTGACAACAGAGCCTTCAACCAAGCTTGGAGCCCTTCTGAACATGGGGCCCTGTATGACTGCACTGGTCACACACCAGTGAAGGTGGCCTGTGCTCAAAGCTCATTTGTAACACCATCTGTTGGACGCATGTTCTTCAATCGAGCCTGCTGCCTCAGGTGAGGTTTTGTCTTCTGGCCACTTTGTTTCCTTTCAATTCCTTACAAGGCCTACAATGGGGCAAGTCACCCGTGTGTATCTTGTTCTCTCTGCCTGAAATAACCCTTCATCTGGTAACTTCTGCACATCCTTGTGGCCGCCCACTGGTCCTAATTAAATTCAGACTCGGACTACAGGACTTCAGATGCTCGAGAGGACCCTCGCAATCTCCCCAGAAGTGATAATGTAGGGAGTTTCTAACATAACTGATAGTACCCTAAAGTCTCAAAATATGATGTGGAGAATAAAAGAGAAAAAAGAGAAAGATATGATTGTAGGCTCCCGTCCCCTGTGGACTCAAAAAGAAGGGATGAGGGAAATCCATTTACTTGTCCATATAGAATATGTATTAGTTAAATGATAATTATTAAACTGTAACTTCATCCTTATTAATGAAATGAGAGCCTGAAGGACATTTTTGGGGGGTGAGTCAAGATGAAGCTATTTTTCAATGAAGGGCAATAAGGATGAAAAGTTGGAAAAGTCATTCTTACTCAATTTTTCCTTTCCTGGTCATGAAAAGAAAGAGATGGAAATTCAGTAGAAAATGTTACATGTATTATAGATCTGCTTAATAATATATGACAAGTGGATATGAGTGATGAGGCCTTTTAGAGACTCTGGTGACATCATCAGTCTAACTTCAGACCTGGTCTGAGATGCACGATCTGATGGCGTGCATCGTCTGCAGTCAGCACCTCACTTTCTGCTGCCTCGGAGCAGTCCAGATTTGTGCATTCTCAGCCTGGTGGACTCTTCCCAGTTCAGTGCCCAGTGGTCTCATGGATGGGAGCTGGACCAGGGGTGGCAACACCTCATCAGCCATACTACCTTGCACCCACCAGTGGCACATTTTCCAAAACCTACACTTTGGTGCATGTCTTTTAATATGTTGGGTCTTGTACAGGAATGCTTTAGAGTCAGAAAGACCTGGGCTCCAATCTCAGTTTGGTCTCTTACACTAGCTAGACAACTTTAGGTAAGGTATTTAGCCTCTCTGAGCTCGTCTGAAAATGGGGATAACAGTAGCTGCCTTTCAGAGTTGTTGATGTGAGGTGAAAAGCAGTACCTAGGACTACGCTTTTCATATGGAAGGTACTCAATATGTGCTAGCTCCCTTTCCAGCTTCCCACCAGTTATGGCATCAGTGTGCTTTAGAGTCA